>NW_024353408.1:0-521 GCF_902729225.1 Pteropus medius | reverse complement strand
GAGTTTGTGAGTGAAGAGAGGGCCTGCTTATAACCTGTGGTACCCCTAATTCTGTTGCTGTACTTTATCTTTGCCTTTTGAGTTGTTCCCCATTATGTAGAGACAAATCATGTAAGGTGTATCAACATTTATTCCATGGGGTCTGGCTCATTGTTAATGTGTTAATATATAAATGGATTAATAAGTTAATTTCAAGTCAATATATTTGCATTTTAATAAGGAGCTTACTCAAAGTAAGGTGAATAAAATACAACACTGGCCAAAGAGATCTACTTCTTATAAACAGAGTTTTGGAAAACTTCAAATTAGTTTTAGTGGGCAAAGGCTCAGTATCCCTATTCCATATCTGTTCCCTAAAATCTATTTCACCTGAGCATTAGAAGAGCTAAAAGTTTGAAGGAACAGAAAGCTCATCTGATGAATATTGTTATAAGTATGCAGTGTTCCTGTCATATAAATTATGTGATTCAGATTAGATATTGAAATAAATATTAAGTAGTTGTTAAAATGAATGTTTAGTC
>NW_024353407.1:0-50759 GCF_902729225.1 Pteropus medius | reverse complement strand
CATGAAATTCACGTTGTAGATGAAGCAGGAGAAGCTCCGTGCGGCTGTGCCTTCCTGACCTGGGGAGAGGCAGAAACAGGGTCGTTTTCGCCGGAAGGTTGACAGGAGGTGGAGCGGCCGGCTTCGTGGTGTGCACGTCCCCCGCATCGCAGAGACGCGTGCATGCCAAACATCCGTGGCATCCTGCGCAAAATGAAAGTGGGAACCCTTCCAAGCTCATCTTATGAAGACAGCATCACCCCAATTCGAAGCCAGACAATAAGATACGAGAACACAGAACTACAGGCCGATTTCCCTCACGCACACAGATCTGAAGACTTTCACCCAAATGCTAGCAAACCCAACCCAACAGCACGTTGAAAAGGTGACATGCCGTGGCCCGGTGGGCTTCACCGTGGCACACAAGGATGGCGCAGCGTGTGCCAATCAGCCAGTGCGATGCACCCCATTCACAGAACGAACAGTGAAAACACACGATTATCTCAACAGAGGCGAAAAAAAAATCTGACAAACTTCAACGTGCATTCCAGATAAAAACACTCAGCAGGATAGGTACCGAAGGAGCTTACCTCGACACAACACATACCAAATACGAAAAGCCCCCAGCTAACGTCATACTCAGACGAGACAGGCTGACAGCTTTTTGTCTAGGATCCTGTGCAAGGCAAGGGCGCCTGCTCTCACCGCTTCTGTCCGACATCATTCTGCAATTTCTAGCTGAAGCAGTTGGACAAGAAAAAGACATAAACGCATCCAAAGCAGAAAGGAAGAAGGAAAACCATCTCTGTCTGCAGGTGATATGATCCTATAGGTAGAAAACCCTTAAGACTAAACAAACAAACAAACAAACACCAAACAAAACAAAATAAAAAAATAACGTAAAAAAGGTAGAATAAAAAATAAAATATATAAAAAATAAAATAAAAGTAAAGATAAAATAGAATAGAATAGAATAAAATAAATAAAATAAAAGCAATAAAGTAAAACAATGTAGAATAGAATAAAATAAAATACAAAACAAAATAAAGTAGAGCCAAAGAAATAAAATAAATAAAATATGAAATACAATATAAATAAATAAAATAAAATAAAGTAGAATGGAGTAAAATAAATGAAATAAATAAAATCTAATGTAAAATCAAATAAAAATAAATAAAATAAAATAAGGTAGACTACAATAAAGTAAATTGAAAACAAAATAAAATAAAATGACGAAACAGGAAACGGCCGCGGAGGGCGGTGGGTGTTAAGTAGCAGGACTGTGACGGTCGCTTCACAGGTAACAAAACTTCAAGTCATTTACCTTAAACGTGTACAATTCTGATCTTCCAATCACGTGTCGAGGAAGCTGTAAAAGGGGGGTTCCGTCCGACTGCAGTGGGGCGCAGAAGATGAGGGGAGGCTGTCCTACCTGCGTTGGTGAAGGAGAGTCTCTCCGTGATCTGTCTCTGGCCGGCGATGGCTGTCACGTTGAACGTGATCCCCGCGTGGAGGACGTAGTTCCAGAAGGAATAGGAGCACGGCTTCTCCGCGAGCTACACACGGGCGAGCGGCTGCTGAGCCAGACGACACTGACCCCCTTCCCGCTTCGTGGGGCTTGCTCTGACACCGACCGTGACGCCACCCGCCTTCGGCCTGAACCCTCCCCCATGCCCGGGCCTGGCTCCCGGTGGAGGTCCCCATGCCAACCTGCAGGGGGGACCCCAACTCGATCGCCCTCCCTGTCAGTGCGGATTTTGCTGAAATGCAGATTCTGGGCCAGGAGGCTGAGATGCTGTGTTTCTAATGCGCTGTCGAGGGATGCGGGTGGAAGCCGCTCTGAGCAGCGAGGTCCCATCCCACCGGCCTCGGCGAGGAGCTCGAGGCGCTGCTGTCTACGTCACTGCGTTTCCTGGTCCTGTCTCAGAGCCACGGCCTGCTGTGGGCGTCACGGCTGCGCTGTCCCCGAGTCGGCCTGTGGACCTCGTTTCCATTTCTCTCTCGGGGCGAAGTGTGCCCTGTCTGCGCAGGTGAAGTGCGCCCTTCCACGCAGCAGAAGGCTGCTGTGGGCTGGGGACAGGCGGCCCCTTTCCCTAAGCAGCTGAAGGGGCACGGGGTCCGAAAGCCACCGAAGAGACGGGGTGCCTCCCCCCGTCACAGTCACACAGCACGTCGACCCCCTGAGTCGCCCCTGGAAATTCAGGGAGCGTTGGGGAGCTCACTTGGGGTCTGTGCCTGCTGCTCTGGGCCCCCGTCCCGCGCTCCAACCACATTCCTGTGCTCGGGCGGCCGAACGTCCCTGAGCGTCCCACGTCCCCTGGGGGCCTGCAGCCTCTGCAGCTCTGTCCTCACGGAAGCTCAGAGCTCGGACTCCTCCCCTGCGAGCATGTCTGCTGCCCCCTCCCCCGTTTAGTGTCAGATGGTTCCCAGGGAACGTCTCGGTCCCCCAGACAGTCAGGCCACCGGCGGCCACGTCTTGCTCACGGGCCGGCACGTCCCTGGGGCAGGTGCAGCACTCACTGCGGCCCGTGTCCCGTGTCCCGTGTCCCGGGCAGTGTTTGTCACTGCTACCCGCTGCTGTCTGATTCTAACGGGAGGAGATCTGTGTAGGGCCGGGGTCCCCGACCCCCGTCCGTGGGCCGGTCCCGGCCGCTGGCCTGTCAGGAACCGGGCCGCACAGCCGGAGGTGAGCGGGGGGAGCGAGCGAAGCGTCACCTGCGTTCACGTTCGCTGCCCGGCGCCGGCATCGCCGCCTCGGCTCCACCTCAGGTCAGCGGACTCTAGATTCTGACAGGAGCCCGGGGCCCTGGCGCCCCAGAGGCTGGGGACCGCTGGCATGAGGGACCCCAGGAGCGTGTCAAGCCGTCCTACCTTGATGCTGACCGGTCCTTCTTCCTTGTGGAGAATCTGACAACCGACGGCGGTAGTGTCTCCTCCGCAGTCCCAGCACAGCGTCATCGTCCACGGGTCGAACTGGAGATTCAGGTGGGGCGTGGGATCCGCGGCTGCAGGACCTAGAACACGGGGTCACCGGATGCGAAGCTGAGTCCTGCTTCCCCTCCCCCCGCCCCGCAAAACCTACGCGCCCCACGTCTTGTCAGCGACGATCAGGGCGGGCACCTGCCGTCCCCTTCCCCTGTCCCCCAGGTGGCCCAGGACCTCGGCCGTCCCCCTCTCCCCATCGTTCCTTCCTTCCCGGCGTCCTCGGCCCTGCTCCGTGGGGACGCGTCTGCCGTAGGGCTGAACGAAGACCAAGCACGTGAGAATCAGCTATGGGTTCAGTTCCCGCGGCAGTAAGGCCGTGGGCCACCGTCACCGGCATCCGGCATGCGGGTTGGAGACAGTAGAACCTGTCACCGTGGATGGAGCAGGAGGCTCGGCCCAGCGCTGACCGGAGGGGCTGCTGGTCCGGGGAGGACGTAGGGTGTGCCGAGAAGCGGGTGCCGTGGGGTGGCTGAGCGGGCTACGTGGCTTTGTCCGCTCGGTCCTAAGCTGGGGAAGCCGTCCGGTTTTGACCGGGGCCCGTTATTTCGGGGCCGACGGCTGCAGATGCTCCAGTCCGCCGTGCGGAGCGTCACGGGGTCAACAATGTGGCTCGTGCTCGTCCAGCTCACGGGCGGGCTGGCTTCCCGGGCAGGGGCTGCAGGCAGGCGGCTTTGGGGGCTGGTCCCCTCAGGCCGAGCTCAGACCCGTCATCACTGGGTCCGGCCACCGTCTGCTCGCGTATCGCGTCTGTGCCTCGTGCCCGCAGCGTCCCTCAGCCTGGTGCCACGTGTCCCTCCCGGGGACACCTTGTTGCAGGTGCTCAGGGTGAGGGGTCAGGCTGTCCCCACGGCCGCCACAGGCTTCTCCGCCTCGCACGTCACACAGGCCTCGTGCACGGGGAACGTCCGTCTCCAACGGCTGTATTTTTTTTCACCTCTATCCTTCCTAAAATGGTGCCGGGCTGATCACCGATAACATCCACGGGCAGTGACACTGCTGGCCAATGGGACTGTTCAGCTAATGTCCCTTTGCCACCTGCCGGGATTTGGGAACCGGGCGCTGCGTGGCCTCAATTTGCTTGTTCTCTTCCTGGACAAGCCGGGGTGTTAGTTCAGTCCCTGCTGGAACCCCCCGTCCTCAGCACCCCGGCGCCAAGTACCCCAGGCATCTCGTCTGTGTCACACAGGTGACATGGGCACGTGCTTGCGGAGCTGGTTGAGTAAACGCTAGACGCCTGGTCTCACCCACAGTGTCCCCCTTGCTGATGGCTTCAGGTGAAGCCACGCAGGTGCTCGGGGGCCACCTGTCCTGTCTGGAAGTGCCCCATGGGGTGTGAGGCTGCCAGGTAGAGGGCAGTCACATGCCATCAACGTGAGGACGCAATGAGATGGGACGGACATAGTGGGGTGTGTCCCCAGATGCCCCCAGACGCCAGGGTCCAGACATGGGCGCGGCCGACGGGGTCGGCACACGCTCACTCACCCGGGGGCTCCTGGATCAGCAGGAACGCCGGCTCCAGCAGCATCGAGAGCAGCACGGCCGTGGCCACGGGTCCCATGGCACCTCTCAGGGGACGGCAGGCGCTGGCGGCAGAGGGTGACGTTTAGAGGAGATCAAGTCTCCAGGGTCCCTGGCGGGTGGCGCACCCGGGGAGCTGCGCCGGGCTCACGCCGAACCCAGGACACCCGCACGCCCCGTCTCCTCGGTCCAGTTAGTCACGTCTGTGAGGCCCCTTGGCCATGCGTGCGTGACACACTGTCCCGGGCCGTGGCTGCTGTCCGTCCCCGTGCTGGGTCCCAGGCAGAGCAGAGGCTGACAGGGACTGCTGTCCACTGCGATGTCGTCTGCAGCCTCCGTGCCTTCCGGCCTCTGCTGTCCTTGCACAAGGCCGTTGTCCCCACTGGCCCAGCCTGGGACCCACCCCCTGGCTTCCTCCTTCGGGAGGAGATAGTTCCTCAGAAAGGCGGGGACAAGCGGAGCCACGTCCCCCACTGGGCACGGACGGGGATTCCCCAGAGGCCCGCGGTGCTGTCACACACGTCGGCATGCCCGCCTGGCACGCGGCCTGCCACCCCGCCTGCCACCCCGCCCGGCACCCCGCCTGGCACCCCGCCTGGCACCCCGCCTGCTGCTGCGGCCAGGACTCAGGGCTACGGCCCCCACGGCCCGTACTTTCAAGGTGCTTTTCTCGGGGGACGAAATCGGAGTCCCCTCTCTGAGTGTCCCTTTGGCTCCCAGCTGTCTCACGGTCAGAGCGGATTTGGGGACCGGCGCAGGAAATGGTGTCGCGCACGCCCACGGCAGTCGTCTCCACCTTCATTTTTACTTTTTGTAAAAAACGAGTTTCACAGCCATTAAAGAGCGTAAGTGAAGGAAGAAAAACCGAGCAGAGGGAGGGAGGGAGGGGAAACGAAGCGGGCCGCGCACGCAGGGCCGTGGAGGGCACGGGGAAGCCCGTGACGCGGCGGGGCCGTAGGGAAGGCGGCCGACTCCGGCTCCGGGACCCGGCACGCAGTGTCACGGCGAAGCCAGGCGCTCCCAGGAGGGGAACCTGTGACACCGTCATACGTCGCACAGACACAGGCCAGCACCACGTGGTGTCACCTGCATGTGCAAAGTAACAAAACGAGGGGACAAACCAAACAGAAAGAGCCTCGGGCATCGGACCACAAGCTGAGGCCGCCGGACGGGCGGGGGCCGGGGGCGGAAGGGGCAGTTACAGGACAGTCCGGGGACGTGCGCGCCGCACAGGGGCCACCGTCAGCAGCCTGCGACTTCCGCGTGCGGTGCCCCGTGGGGCCCAGACAAGGGGGTGGCTTCGTACGCCGCGTGCGTGTCGGGACAGTGTGCTGCGCGCCGGACAGGAGCATCGCATCGCATCCCAATGCAGCGAAGCGGACGCGTGGAAACGCTCTGGAAACCTCCGTCAGCGGGGGGCGCTCTGCCTGCGCCCGGCCCCCGCGGTTCCTCTCAGCTGTGTACTGTCTGTGACTGTGTTTCCTGTCACTGCTTTGGTTTATGGGGTCGACCGGTCTAGACGCTGCGAGTCTGTTCCTGCTGTGTTAGTTTCCTGGGGGCTTCGTAACAAACGCCCCCTGATCCCCCTTCTCCCTGCCCGTTCCCTGCCTTCCCACGTCATCTGACCTCATCGGTCATCCATCTAACCCACCATGTGTCTATCTATGGTCTTGCCCAAGCACTTGCTACTTTCTTTTTCTTCTTCATGGCATCTTGCCATTGATCTCCATAAACAATTGCTCATCGCCATTCATCGCTTGTCATTGTCTATCTATCTACGCATTATCATTCATATCTGTCTATCTATCTATCATTTATCCTCATCTGTCACATTTATCTATCTACGTATTTATCTTCCATTCATCTATCTATCTATCATCTATCTATCTATCTACGTATCTATCTATCTACCTATGTATCTACGTATCTATCATCTATCTATCTATCTATCTATCTATCATCTATCATCTATCATCTCTCTACAGAAGACTTGTCAGCTCCCCTGACCCCGGCTCCCCCGTGCCCATCGTCACCGACACGAACTGTGCAGACACCTGTCAGGTTCGTGTCACGGTGTCTCCGCCCCAGGCTGCCGTTCACCTCGCACGCCGAGCCACCTCTGCGTGGACGTCCCCTGCGCGTGTGCTGAGGGAACGTGCAGTCTCTCAGGGGCCGCGGGCTCTCGAGGGGCCTTTGGTCCCTTAAGCACGTTCTGCGGCCGCAGCGCTGGGCACTGCCGCCTGCGTCCACTTCGCTGTGCTCCCCGGGGGACACCACGCAGCCCGCGATGCTGGCCTCCCGCCCCAGCCCGTCCCCTCGTGGGGCCCCTCGCGTTCTGTGGAAGAGGAAATACGGCCCCCAACCACGACCATCCAGCGTCGCCATCTCCCACGTATGACCTTGTGCGCCCAGTGGGGACGCACATGCTTCCTCCTGCTGCGAGCCGGGCCCCGCCCCCCCGCCCTCCTGCAGGGCTTCTGGGAGGGGGCTGCACACAGTGGGGGGCTCCTCGCCACACCCCCAGGATGTTGGGCGGCGCCTTCCCCGCCGTAGGCTGCTCCCCAGTTCCCCTTGCTGCTCTCTGCCTCTGGCTTGCTTTCCGCACCTCACCTCTGGGCGGCTCTCCGGGGGGGCCCCCCTGCAGGGCGTGGCACCTTCCCGTGGTCACACAGCTGCTCCCTCCGCTTTCCATGCCCCCCACGAGCTCCCCGCAGTCTGTCTCCCCTCCCCTGCTCGGAGGCGCCCTCCCCAATGGTTACTGGACCGGGCGGGTGGCAGGCGCCCGAGCCCGCACCCCCTCCCGCGACGGGCGAGGCCCCGATCCGCCTCCCAGCCGGTCCCCTGGCCGCAGTTCCCCATTTGGCTTCCTCTACACGAAACGCCCTCTTCCTTCTCCAAACTCATCGTGGCGCGCGGTCCCCAACCTCTGTCAGCTGGCCTGTGACTGTGACTCCAATGGACCGCTCATCGACTGCCCGGGCAGCATAATTTTTCCAATAAACGGTTCGTGGCATCGTGCACCCTCGGCCAGGGGCTGTGGCCCACGCGGCCCCTCCGCAGCGTGCCGCGGCCGGCCCTGCCCTCCCTGGAGCCGCCGCCTGTGCCGCGTCCCTGGTCGCGTCAGGAAGCCGGCCCTGAGCTTCTTCCTCACGCCCGTCCCTGACATGGCTCCTGTGTCGTCCACACGGACGCAGCTGGAGCACTGAGCTCCAGACAGCGCTTCTCACATTCGAGCCACTTAGCAGGAGCACCCGGTGGGGCGAGCTCCCCAAAAGCAGAGCGACGCGCCCCATTGGGGGCTGCGGGGGACGCTGTGGCGAGTGCTGGCTGTGAGCTCACCGCGGTCTGGGGCAGGCTGTCAGTCCGTGAGTTCAGACCAGGCACAGACTTTACCCAGAATAAAGTGCCGCGCTCCCCAGCGGCAGCTCTGCGCTGGCCTGCGCTGGCTGCTGGGGCGCCCGGGACTCAGGGGCCCCGTCCCAGGCGTGAGGCGCACTGCTGCCAGCGTGCCGGGGCCTGGGCAGTACATCAGCCTTCACGCGGCCTGCGCCAGCTCCGGCTGCAAGCTGGCTGGCTGCCTGCGGGGCTGATTCAGTGCTTCTGGGGGCGCCTACTCCCCGCCGTCTGTCCCCCCCGCCCTGTCATGCCCACTCACCTGGAGCCAGAGCCGCCAGCAGCAGCGGCAGCAGCAGGACAGGGCAGGCGGCAGTGAGGGCACTCAGGGACCACGGAGTGCAGGGACCGGCCTGCCCCCCGGCGCTGGGGTCTCCCCCATAGCCACGCCTCCGTTCCCCGTGTGTCCTGACGCCCTGACACTCACCGAAACAGGAGCACACGCCGGTGCCACGGCAGAACAGAGACGTCACCCGAGACCTTCCTTCCTCCCCAGAATTCCCTCCCGCTTCCTGTCACCTTCTGTGGACACCCTCCGCTTCTGTGTAGGCGGGTGCGACACACCCTGGCACGCTCGGCGTGAGTGTGCAGCACACGCACCTACACGCACACACGTACGCACACACCTGTGCCATCCACGAAGTGCCGAGAAGACCGAGCCCAGAATCGCCGTGTGCACTCGAAGCCGGGGCGCAAAGCGCAGGGTGCGAGGCCCGCAACACGGCGCTCGACACGCGGCAGCAGCACAGGGAGGAGGCGGCGGGGAGCCTGTCCCTGTCCCCACGTCTGTCCCTGTCCCCGTCTGTCCCGTCCCACCTGTCCTGTCCGTCTGTCCTGTCCCCACACCTGTCTGTCCCCATTCTGTCCCTCCCCACACCTGTCCTGTCCCCGTCTGTCCCGTCCCTGTCCCTGTCCCCTGTCCCCAGCCAGAGGACGTGCTCTGTTAACATCACCCGTAAAAGCGATGTCTTCCCCGACAAGGCGGTCACACCCGAAACCGCTTCGACTGGACGCCGGCCTCCTGGGCTACCCGTTCAGGGAGAAACTCAGCACAATGCTTGGGTGCATCGGTTTACCGAACACCTGCCCTGTGACTGCTCCGCGGAGCTCCGGGCACCATGCGACATCAGCAGCCTCGGGAAGCCCGGGGACCAAGCCTGTGACGGTATAGGGCTGGCGGCATAACCGAGCAGGGCCTTGCCTGAGGTGCAGGCGGAGAGAGCCCAACACTCAAAGACACGTCGCCTGCAGAACACAGAGAGAGCTCAGCTCGTAGCCACAGCGAGAGCGACGACGGAGGCGAGGTGAGGCGGGGAACTCGCTGCTCCGGCCCGCGTCGTCTTGGCGTCCTGCGGATAGAGGCTGGGGACCGCGGGGCGCAGGGAGACGCTGCCCTGAGGCCGGACGCGCTCCATACCCTTCTTTTCTCACACGCGGGATGGACACTCACCACCCTTGCAGCCCTTGGGTCTCTGCAGGAGGAAAAGGCCCGACACGCCTGTGGCTGCCGGAGCTGACCCCGCGGGCCGGCCATCCACACCTGCTCACGGCAAAGACCGGGCTGGGCCTGGCCCACGCCCTGGGACGTCCCATGCGACCCTGGAGCGCGTGTGCTGCCCTACGCCACGCCCTCGTCCACCTGCGACTTCGGGTCACGCGGCATGAGACCTGCAGACGGCCAGCCTTGCCGAAGTCCCCTGGGTGGGCCCCGGCCTGGCTCGCTGTCCCACGTCACCGCTGGGAGCCGCTAGCGCTGTCCGTACCACTCCACAGAGGGAGGACGCCGGGCCTGAACCACGTCCGTCCCGGCCGCTGCCGCGGGCACCACCGGTCTCTGCCGATTGTCACCCGTGTGTCTTCGCCGCACTGGACCACAGCTGTGAGTCTAACGGCTGCTCTGAGCCCTGAGTCTCCCTTGTGGGCCGTTGAAACAGAGGGCGGGCGCGGAGATGCCGACATGGTGTCCAGTCCCTGTCACGCAGGCCACCGTGTGTGGTCAGGCCTGACGCACGCGGACGACGCTGCCGATCGGACGGGCGGGACACAGGGCAGCTCGCTGCTGCGCGCCGGCTGCGTTTCCAACTCTGCTTCACGGTTTTTCTCTCGGCCTCTTCAGATCGGCTCAGAACTGCCCCCAGGGAATGGGCGAGGGGACGAGAGTGAGGGACACCTGCTCGGGTCTTGGGGACAGCAGGGAGCTCCGCGTGGGGGGATGGGGCCCAGGTCGTCCAGCGTGACCAGCAGCTTACTGTGCTGCTGCCGACTAAACACTGTGACTTTAAGCGAACGGGCTGTGTGTTCCCTTTTCTACTCTCTCTCTCTGTGGAACTTGGAATTTTTAGTGACTCAGGAAGCATTAACCTTTGCTGTGTGTCGCATTCCGAGAACGAGATGTGGAAGTGCACGCAGCCCACAGTCTGCTAAGAACTCGCGATGAGGGAAAGTTGCACTGCTCCTCCCAGCGGTGGCCCTCTTCCCCTGTCACCGCAGCTGGTGGCCGTGAGGGCTCAGATGTCCCCCCCAGCCAGGTGGCCCGAAAGGAAATGTGGAGAAAGAGCCAGACCTCCTACATGGCCTCCTTCCTTTGAAAAGAAGACTCGGCCGGTCTCCAAAGCAGAGTCGATGAACCATCAGCAACCGTATTGTGCTGGTGCTGATGGTGGTGATGGTGATGATGTTGATGATGATGGTGGTGATGGTGATGATCATGATGGTGACGACCGCGATGGTGCTGATGGTGGTGATGATGGTGATGGTGATGGTGATGGTGATGGTGATGCTGCTGCTGCATGATTCTAAACAGACAGACAGACAACACGTTGTCGACTCCCACGTCTCTCTCTAGACCAAGTTTTAGGACCAGCACGTTGCTTCGCAATCTGCATCAGTCGGTGTTCTGCAGAGACACGGAGCCCGTGGAACGTGAGTCTGCGTGGAGAGACGCACGTGTCTCCGGGAGCAGGCTGCTGTGGCCGTGCAGGTCGAGCCGTCTATGCTCCGCAGGGGGGACTCGCGGGCCGCAGACACCGGGGCAGGCGCCCGCTTCCGCAGGCCGTCTGGGCGCGGAATTCTTCCTAAGTGCGACCGGGAGTATCCCGCGGTGATACTCAATGGACGTGTCCTGCCACAGCACACCACGAACTGTCACCGCTCCGTTTCCTGCTGGACAGAGAGCCCTTCACCCTAACCACTGCAGACGCCCCAGAATCCGCTCAGAAAGCCCCTCCTTCACACGCCGCGCCCTGACAACCTCCAGGCACTCAGAGTCCAGGACCGCAGACAGACACACGCGTGTGTCCGTGTGGATGTAACGTCAGCACACGCGCGTGCACGCCGAGGGCTTGTTCACACGTCCACCGTCCGGGCTTCATCCTGCTTTGACGGTACTTTCTTTCCACTCTAAGGAAATGCAGACATTGCCACGCACGTGTGCAGACAGGGATTTTACACACACACGTTTCCATTCATCTTCACAAGACGCAGCTGCGTGCAGCCACGGGTCCTGCGCTGCGAGGGGCGTCCGCCCCCCGGCTTATCGCAGAGAAGCATCTGGCAGCCTCTCAACCGTCGCCCCCTTAAACGGGAGGATGACACTGTCCCGTAGTCCCCCAGTGCACACGACGCAGGTGCGAAAAACGATGTCACGTGTGTGCAACGTACGGAAATACATGTATGACACAGGTGTTTCCCATGCTCCTTGTCGATCTCTATTTTATTAACTTTTCAATGACAGTTGACACCAAGCTGTGAGTTGCAGGTGCACAGCTCCGCGCTGACACATTCACATAACGCACGCAACTGACCCCCCCGATGGGTCTCGCCCCCACCGGGCACCACGCCTGCTCGTCACAATGTCACCGACGATGACTCGCGTGTTCTGTTCATGTCCTCATGACCCCTGGGATTCAGAAGGGCAAACCGGCGGTTGCAACACACTTTTAAGGGGACAGAGGGGGAGGAAGCCAGACGTGTGAGGTCACGTGTGCACGATGGAGTAACAGCGCCGAGCGTGTGTTTGCGGGCCCGCGGTTTCACAAAAATCTACTCCAGGGCCCTTGGAACTTTCTGGAACCAGGCCACAGTCATCAGAACACTTCCTGGAAGAGGGGACAAACCCATTTCCAAGAAGTTCGAGCTCCCGCCCAGTGGGCACCGTCTCCTGCCCTGGCAGGGAATTCTCGGGGGTTTCCGGTTCCCACCCCTCTCTGTGGGATGGGACGCAGCTGCCTGAGGCCCCCTCCGGGGACCGAAGTCCCAGGACTAGGTCGGTTGGGGGCGCTGGCCCATCGTACAGAGGGGGGCCCATGCAGCCAGCCCATGCACCCGACGGCCGCTCACCTGTGTTCGGGTCGACCTGGCGCTCTCTCCCTGGGGACACTCACATTTGGGGACACTCATACCACAACTGGTGTGTAGTGGATCCAACCTTCAAATCTGACGGGACCTTGTGTGTCCCCGCCTGGATGTGCTCCGGCCCCGCCTGTAAATTCAGCCACTGGCTCTCGCGTCCACGCCCGGAGCAGAAGCCTGACTGTCAGTGCGCTGTCTACACACAGCAGTGCCAGGCGCTGAGGGCCTCAGGGGCGGGACCAGCGTCCTTGAGCTGGAAGCAGGAGAGGGAGCCGGGGTCAGGACAGGGGACCAGGGGATCAGGACGTGGGAGCTGGGGGCTCAGGACAGGGGGCCGGGGGCTCAGGACAAGGGGACTAGGGGGTCATCCAGAGCCCCGCTGAACACTGAGCCCAGGGACAGCAATGCTGGGAGGGCGGCAGGGCAGAGGCCAGTGTGGACTGTCCCCGCTTACAGGAGCAGGATGAGGACACGGGAGGGGCTGTGCCACCGTGGGCCATCCTTGACACACACCCCCCCGCACACACACGCAGAGCCTCCCATTCGCCGGCAGGTGGCGGTGGTACCCGGTGGCACACGGTGGCTTGGCAGTGGGCGTTGAACGGCAGTGGCTGTTGCAATCCCAGCTCGGGAATCCCAGGCTTGCGGTTCTGTCCTTCCCCACAAACCCCGGGGCGGAGGCACGTCCCCAAAGCAGGAGACACCTGCGAGGGGAGGAGGGAGGAGGGAGGGAGGGGCTCAGAGACCAGGTGGCCCAGCGGGAAGCTGGTGACAGCTGCGGTTTGTGTTGGCCACCCCCTGGCTGAGTCTCGGCCGCCCCACGATGGACTCTGCCACCCGGACAAGTGCGAGGCCCGTCTGAGCCTGCGTCTCTTCGCCGGTAAGTGGAATGATAATCGCTCCTCCTTGCTGCAAGGTGCACGGGGGGCTCCGATGGATTCAAATGATGAAACTGTTCAAAAAATGAGATTCGGGGGTGGGAAGCTCCAGGACGTGCCCTGGAGTCCGTTCACGCCCACGCCGCATGTGCGTGATCGGCGGCTGCGTTTGGACGTGTGTGTTTCCGGGCCGGGGGCCTCCCCCGTGGCCTGCGGCCCCTCGGTGCTCCGTCTGCCCCCCTTGCCGTGGGCCCCATCGCCCCCGCCTGCCACACCACCTGCTGAAGACGCCAGCCCCCTCTGCAGACGCCCGTGTCCTCTCGCCGAGGCTGTCCCCTGCCTGCGGCCCTGCTCCCCTATCGTGGGCACCTTCTCTTCTCCTCCGCAGTTCGATTTCTCTCCCATAGTCTGAGATCAGGGGCCCTGCCCAGGTCCCCGTCTCTGTACCCTGCCTGGAAATCTGCCCTGACCTTCCAGCTGGAGACTGGAGCAGTCACAGTGTCCCCTGGCCTGTGTCCCGTTTCTCGGCATCACTGGCCTGTGTTGTACGACCGGGGTGGGTGCAGAAGCGACTCTGGGCCCGGTGAGGACGCGCTGGACGCAGACGCCACGGCCGCGCTCCACGGGGACATAAAGGCAGGCGTTTCTGCTCGTGCTGTACCTATGCAACGTTTTCTGTCTCATGTAACCACATAAATAATGTATAAAACCATCACATGAGCTTATGTCACATACGATGTACACAGGAAGCAGTGCATCTCACGTCTGACATACGTCATATGATGTACTTTATACAATATATGCTTTTATGTAACACATGCATTAACTTTCACATGTTATATATGTTCATATACATGTTTCTATAGCAGGAAATTTGTACTTTTATGTAACATATGTGGTATGTACTAATTATTTGTAACGTATACATTATATACTCATGCAATATATATTGCATTTTACACATTACATATATATGTGCTTATATTACAAAATATGTACTTTCATGTAATAGATGTGTGCTATTATAAATTTTTTGTTTATGTAATATACTTTTGTGTAATGTATACAATTATATATAACAGAGATGATATTTACTATAATGTATACTTTCATGTGACTTTATATGCATTACAGATATTTATGTCATATGTAATGCATAGTTTTATGTATCGTAGAATTTATTATATATTGTTATATTTTTAATTATATATTAAAAGCACGAACCTAAGTCTAATTAGACTCGGAGCGTACCGATTTGGGTCTATTTCATGTTTGAAAGCATCACGTCCACCCATGACCTCGGGGCGAGGCCTTATTTACAAACGGGGTCTGTGCAGATATTAGTGAAGGGTCTGAGCCGAGTTCTCCTGGAGCAGATGGCCCTAGACACAGTGACACTGTCCTTATAGGGACAGTAGGGGAGACACAGACACAGAGGAAAAGTCACGTGCAGATGGAGGCAGAGATGGGAGGGACGCGGCCACCAGCCCAGGGATGCCTGGGGCCCCCAGACGCTAGATGAGCCAGGGAGGACCCTCCCCAGAGTCTCCGGAGGGAGCAAGGTCCTGGGACACTTTGCTGTCACCCTGCTGGTCTCCGGGACGGGGGAGGACACATGTCTATTGTTTGAAGCCGCCTGGTGCGTGGCAGGTTGTGACGGCCACTGCAGACACTCACGTCCTGGATTTCGGGGGGCTGGAGATGACATGGGAGCAAGATGCCCTGGGCGCTGTGCCTGCAGCAGCTGTACCCAGAGCAACCGGCCGCGCTCCGGCCGATGACAGCAGAAGGGACATGTCCCTCCTGCTCCGTGCAGCCTGACAGCGTGTGTCCTGGGTGGATTTCTCAGTCGGAGAAGGAAGCTTCTCTTGGCCACCTGGGTGACGGGTGAGCAGGCATGGGAGGTACGGGCAAAGTCCCTGGTCTGAGGCAGAGTGCTGGCCGATGGCAGGACCTTCTTCGTCCTCTGTGCTCCAGGAGGGCTGGACGTGCCTGGCGTGTGGACCGTCTTCGCCTTCGTGCCCACAGTCTGCAGAGTCAGGCCCGAGCGCGCTGCCTGTCCCAGCTGCGAGCCCCGCCGTGTCTCTCCTCACGCCCTCCCTCATCGCGTCTGCAGATTCTCCAGCACGGGGGCAGGAGGCGCCTGTGCAGTGTCCCCACGCCTGGCTCCGTCCCTGTGCTTTGTCCCCAGCACGGGGTCTCCAGGACATAGGAACGTGCTGCCCGCTCCCTCTCCTGCCTGCTCTGTGCCCCGTGCTGCCAAACGCAGCGTCCCTTCCGAGCCCTGCTCTGCTGCACTCGTTCTCCAGAGGCAGCTGCTGACCCCTAGCGACCGAAACTTCTTGTCCAGGCCCGACAGGGAGCACGAGCTCTCAGAGGGCCAGCAGGTCCTGGGTCCCGCCCAGCAGGAAGTGGGGATGCGGGTGTTCCTGCCCGGTGGGGGACAGCGCCTCGCAGGGTGGCTCGGGGACTTCAGTCGCTTACTGGGGCTTTTCTATTCCTTCCTTTCTGTCGCATCCTAAGTGCGGTCAGTGCGGCAGGAAATATGAGTGTCCCACGGAGGCCGAAGAAGTGACCGCCAAGCAGGGGCCTGAAACCAAGGAGATTTGTCCAGTAGCAGTCATGGGGGCCAGCACTGTGACATCCAGGGGTCCCAAGGCCTCGCTCCCTCCGGAGGTCCCAGGGGAGGGTCCTTCCTGTCTCTCCCAGCATCTGGGGGCCCCAGACATCCCTGGGCTGGTGGCCGCGTCCCTCCCATCTCTGCCTCCGTCTCCTCGTGGCTTCTCCTCTGTCTGCGTCTCTCCTCTTCTCTCACAAGGACACTGTCCCTGGGTTTAGGGCCACCTGCTCCAGGGGGAGTCACCTCAGACCCTTCACTTAGTCCCGTCTGCACACTCCCAGCTGTGGGCTTCTAATGTCAGCATTTTGGAGGGAACGATAATTCAGCCACACGGGGACAGCGGCCAGAGCATCTTGGACAGACTGCGCCTGGCCACAGAGCTCCCGGTGCCCACTCTGCCTTCTGAGGTGAGTGTCTCGAAGGGCAGGAAGGCATCTGTCACCAGGTCCTGTGGGCGGGTCCCAGGACCGGCTCCCTCTGTGACAGCTCCTGCTCCCCTCTAGCCTGGACGAGAAGTTTTGGTCGCTAGGGGTCAGTAGCTGCCTCTGAGCTGTGCAGCTGCTGCTCCACAAAGGGGCCGCCTGTGTCCTCACCCTGTCACCTCAGCGATCTGAGGGACCGTCCTTGGCTCAGACGGACTGTGCCCGCCTGAGGCCCCGCC
This sequence comes from Pteropus medius, assembly GCF_902729225.1. Classification (NCBI taxonomy): domain Eukaryota; kingdom Metazoa; phylum Chordata; class Mammalia; order Chiroptera; family Pteropodidae; genus Pteropus; species Pteropus medius. The sequence continues at coordinate 34,375 of NW_024353407.1, read as the reverse complement.
TGAGTTTTCCTCCCCTGGCCGAGCCAGGTCCACATGCTGGGTGGGGTGAGTCGTCCACTTGGGCTGGGGGTGGCCGTCCCAGACGCATCCCCTCCCTGTGCGGGGGCTGCAAGGCGTCTCAGGCTGGGCCCGAAGGCGTCTCAGGACGCGCGTGCTCTTCTTGGAAGTCGCATGCTGCCCTCCCCAGGGATGCCGTGGGCTGTGCACACAGACGAGATGAGCACACGCATGGGACGGGCACTCCCTGGGCACACTCGGCACGGCCCGCCAGGCAGAAGCAGCCGTGCAACCAATAGGGACGAAGGACAGGGACGGAATCCCCAGCAGGTCGGGCCGGTGAGGCTGCCTGGCCCCACGGGAAGGCTCCGCCTGTGTGCAGTCCCCCGACCCGCGCTGGCCCTGACCCCCGCCTGTGTGCCTCTGCCCCGCCTGGAGGCCGGGAGCCTCGGAAACGGGGTCCAGAAGCCCGGCCAGGAGACTCATCTTCTCAGATGCTCGGTGACCGGTTTTGAAACCTGGCAGCAGCGCCCTCCCCTCCCACTCACGGCGCTGCCGCTGCAGAGCGGGCCGCCCCTGCGGAGCCCGGGTCCCCGCTCCTGCTCCAGGGAACCTTTCAGCCTGGGGGCAGAAGGAGAGCCACAGGAGGGGTGCCGGGCAACAGCCCTGCTGCGGTCCCCGGACAGAGCCAGGATCTCAGGGGCCAAGTTGCTCAGTCAGGGTGTCACCGGCCAGCAGTTCTCATTCCCGTAGCACACACGGACACACGCACACACACAAGCGCACTCACATGCACAGCCACATAGCCACACACACACGCAGACACACGCACATGCACAGCTACTCCCAAAGGGCACCACCCAGTGTTCTCGCGCACCTGCCATGCGGCGCCGCCCCCACACTGTTCTGTTTCTGACCACAGTCCCGGAAGAGGCGGGGCTCGCTGCGGACAGTCCCCTCCCAGCTTCCCTGCTGCTCGCTGATCCCGCCCCGCCTCCGTGGTCTCTCAGTCTGCTTATGAGTCACTGGATTTCGGGTGACACCCAGGCTCATCCCAGTCACACCTAGGCTCACCCCACATTTCCACTCCTCACCCCAGACACCCACTCACCCTGAATTTCCATCCCTTACTGCAGGGGCCCTAACTCATCCCACATCTCTATTATTCACTCCAGAGACACCCTGCTCACCCCAAATTTTCATCACATACCACAGCACCCCAGTGACTCACGGCAGGGAACTGCCAGGCTCACCAAAATTTCCATCATTCATCCCAGGAATTGTCACTCCAAATTTTTATCATTTACCCCAAAGATTCCTGAATTGCTCCCCCAATTTCCATCACTTGCCCCAGAAAACCCACATACTCACCCCACATTCCATCACGTACCCAGAGACCCCTAGCTTCTCTGCCAGACTCCCACGATGGCTCCGCCATACCCCCCATTTCTGAGACAGGAAGGCTGCAGGGCTCGGTAGAGGAGGGACCGTGGGTGGCTGAGCTCAGTGGTGACAAACAGCTGGTGACCTTCAGGGCAGTAGCGGGCCAGGCGTCTTTCAGTTCCCTGTCCGTGTGTCAGGCACAGCGGTGTCCGCTCACCAAGTCGCCCGTCAGCGTCGCAGAGATGTCAGAGCCACAGGCCCTGGGCCACACAGCTGCAGATGGCCGTGTCCGTGCAGAAGGCACGCGGAGCTGTGGGGTCGGAGGATCCACAGACCGCCAGGTGGGTCCGATGACGACGGGGAGCGCGGGACCTCATCCCCAGCGCCTTTTCCTCCGTCTCACGGGGGCAGGCGGGACATGCAGAGTCCCAGGCCTCCGGAGGGACACGAGGGGGCATCGCCCTTCCAGACGTGTCCCAGGCCTCCCACACCGTCCTCCTTCCATCCCCCGTCCCGGCTTCTCTGCCAGGACCCTTTAGATTCCCTGTGTTTTGACAACAACGTGCAGAACAGCCTCCCGCGTGGCTGCCACGCTGCCGGCGTCCGGCTCCCCGTTCTTTCCAGGTCTTCGTCCGTGGACTGTCACCTCCGAGTCGGAGTCCTGTCTCCCTCTCCGTGCGCTTTTGAGGTCCTCCCCTCTCCCCTCAGTGAAGTTCCACCGAGTTTCGGGGCCAAGCACTGACGGTTCAGGTCAGAAACGGCTTTGTTTGCACATTTAAAGTGAAGCGGCCACGATGCCACGAGCGGGCAGAGCTGGGCAGAGCCGCGTCTCGCTGAGCCAGAGGCCCGGGGCCAGCGCCCACCTGGTGGGCACAGGCGCGCGACAGGCACACGGGATTCCAGCGTCTGAGCAGAGTCGTCACGTGGACGTGCAAAGAGGAAGTGAGCCGCAGCAGCCGGGCTCCCGGGGGCTGCGTGGGTGACACGGTGTCCGTGGGGACGGTGACAACGCTTGCCTGGCCCGCTTTTCCACTTCGCGTCACATCGACAGGCCCCATCCTGAAGTGCAAAGGTCAGCTTCCCTGTCACCCGCTCAGTTCCCTCTCTGAAGGAAGGGGGACGGGGTGGGAACTGCCGCCCTCCTCGGAGCCAGAAGCCCCGTGGGGGCCGCGTCACACGGGCGGTGACCTTACTCCAAGGGGATCGCTGCAGCGTCCCTCGTCCTCCACCGCGGTTCCACGCGGGCGAGTGTGGCGACCGCCCGCTCTGCCGGAGGTGCCCCAGGGCCGGGCTGGTTCTCCTGGAGTCCCGCGGGCCGGGGAGCTGGGGACGGTGCCCGGCACGGCCCTTCCGTGAGTACAGTGCGCGTTTCCGAGGTGGCGGCTCCCCGTCGGGAGGGTGACCGCTGCCGCACAGGCGGCCTGCGGGGCCCGGACGCCCAGCCCTTCTGCCAGGTGCAGGGACCGCGTTCCAGTGCGTCCCGCCACCGTTTATGAAACCGCGTGGTGCAGCCCCCGCCCGTCCTGACGCCCGGCGCTGGGGCGCGGGGCTGCGACGCGGGCGCCCGGGGACGCGGGGGCGGCGGACACGGCCCCCCCAGGCCGAGCGGACACCCATCGCCTCCGCAGCAACGGCCGACGGCAGACGTGGCCTTCGCGGACCAGGGCCCTCAAGTTTCACCGTTGTCCAGCAGACGCCGCGAAACGTCTGCGCGGGGCCGGGCGCCGCGGAGGAACGCGTCAGTCGGCGCGGCGACGGCGCGTCCGGGGGGCGGGGGCGCAGGAGGAGCGGGTGGCCCATTCTGAAGGGAGGACAGTTGTCGCCAACATCCACACGTGCGGCGGTGACGCCCGCGGTGCCCGGCGTGGCCGCCCTGTGCGGCAGACACGCTCCCTCCTGGCTGCGCTCCGGTCACCTTCGCACGACAACAGGTTCATGGCGAGACGTCAGCACTGGCTCCCGACTCTCCTGTCACCGCTGAGTCAGGACGGCTGGCTCCGCCTGGAAGAAAAGCCGCCTCCCCACAGTGCGGGCGGAGAACGCGGACGCAAAGCGCTTCACCGGCTCTCGGCCGTGACGGCCACACGCACGGACGCCGTGACGTGAACCACGCCCTGACGCCGTGACGTAGAACACGCTCTGTCGTCGTGACGTGAACCACGCCCTGACGCCGTGACGTGGCACACGCCGGATGCCGTGACGGGCACACGCACTGACGCCGCGACGTGACACACGCTCGGACGCCGTGACGTAGCACACGCCCTGACGCCGTGACGTGACACACGCTCGAACGCCGTGACGTAGCACACGCCCTGACGTCGTGACATAGAACACGCCCGGACGCCGTGACGTAGCACACGCCCTGACGTCCTGATGGGCACAGGCCCGGACGTCGGCCACATTCCCCGTTGTTACTCAGGTCGTCGGCACCAAGCACATTTCCCTCGTCCTGCCACCGTCACCACCGTCCATTCACAGGGCTCTCTCGTCGTCCCAAACTGCCGGTCAGTCCCATGCGACGCTCCGTCCCCAGCCTCCCCTCGCAGCCCACGTCCCCACCGGCCACGTCCTGTCTCTGTGACTCTGACTCCACTCACCGGCTAGCAGTGAACTCACAGCGTTTGTCCTCGTCCGCCTGACTCGTCCCACTGAGCATCACGTCACAGGGTCCCCCTGGATTGCAGCCTGCGCCGGCGTCCGATTCCTGTTCGTGCCCGCGTGACGTGCCAGGCGGGGGAGCACCGCCCTTTCTGTACCCCCCACCCACGGACGGACGTGGAGCGAGCTCCCACCTCTTGGCGATTGTGAATCATGCTGCTGAGAACAGGAGTTCAAAAAACCTGTCCAAGTCCCTAAGTTTAGTTCTGTGGGTGTTGTGGCCTGTATAGAATAGACCAAACCAAGTGTGCTCTCGAAGGCTGGTTATTAGCCGGCGGCTGTCCTGTCCAAAGGAGCAGCCCCGAAATGCCAAGATACAAGGTTTTTAAGCCCTAAATCCCATTCCTCATTCTGTCTTAAACACAAAGGTCTATTTCTCTCCTATTCACTACTTGTCAACCCACTGGTCAGATGTGCAAGCGGGGAGCACGGAAGCAGAAAGCTTGTTGTTAGAATGTTATGTTCCCATGGGCAATAGCCAGTGTTCCCATGGGCGATGGCCAAACAGTAATTTTCAGCTTATATACAACTGATTGTTTTTCATGCCACGCAAGCAAGCAGGGTTACACAGGCTAAAATTGGCAGTTAGCGTATGAGCTCATTGTTACAAGTTTCATGATTAACAGAATGTAGTCAGGGGTTCCAGAAACTAGGCCTAAGGTATAGACTTCCTTTGTCCAGTTTCAGGTTTTAATTATCCTTTAACCTTTTCACATTTCAGCAGGCTGTCACATGGGGTCTGTACCTAGGACAGGAATTGCCGGGCCCTTGGGTGACAGAAAACACACTTATAACTGAATGATTTTTGGAGGAACGCCATCCTGTTCTGGATCCTGGCTGCAGCAATTTGCAAGCCCGCCAGCAGTGCACGGGGGTGTCGAGAAGCGGGGGCGGGGTGCTGCCTTTACTGCTTGACCGCTCTACCCCAGACGGCTTGGCCTGCCACGGCCTCCAAAACCCCGCGGAAGGAGGGAGCTGCAGGAATCACAGCCGCTGGCACTCGGGGTGACCGTGCAGACACCTCTGCAGGCCTCGAGCTGCTCTGTTCACATTCTGAGGACATCAACACCACCGTCACCTACATCTTCACATGAGGGCGACGCAGACGGCAGGGAGAAGGCAGGGCTGTGACCGGGGGAAGGGAGTCTCTGCAGCACGTGGCTCTGGGGGGGGGGAACCTTCTTATTCTTCCTCTGGCAATGCAGAGATCCTTTTGGGGTCCCATTTTCACCCCCGACCAACTCCTGTGGACGCTCCAGCTGGCTGGGCATCTGGCATTTGGGCAGCACATGCACTGCGCTGAGTCGTGTACCCCTCAAGGAGAGTGACGTTCATTTTATTTGGAAGTAGGGTTTTCGTGACTAACTGAAGAGTGTGAGGTGACTAACTGGAGCAGGTGGCCCCAAACCCAGTGGCAGTGTCTTTATAAAGGACAAAAGAGGAGACACAGATGAGAAGCCACATGGAGATGGAAGCAGAGACAGGAGGGACGCGGCCACCAGCCCAGGGACGCCCAGGGCCCCCAGAAGCTATTTGAGCAAGTAGCTAAATTCTGCAAAGAGAATTGATTGCATACAATGTACACATATTCAGATATCTTTATATTTTAATATTCATCATAAGGAACTGATTCACGCACCTGTGGGGCTGCTAAGTCCAAAGTCTGTCTGAAGAGGATTGGCCAGCAGGGCAGAAACCAGGCAGGATATCTATTTTGCCGTCTTCAGGCAAAACTGATTTTTTCTGCAGAAACCTTCATGCTTGCAATGAGGGCCTTCACCCGATCAGACCAGGCCCACCCACGTGATGGAGGGTGATCCCTTTGTTTAAAGTCACGAGAATGTAGGTGCCGACCACACCTACTCACAAGATGTGTCTGCGGCCCCTGACCCCTGACCCTACTGCCTCTGTCCTGACTTGTGCCATGCGAATACCCCTTAGACTGGGGGACACTTGGTCATGTCTGGGGACATCTTTGGTCGTCACAGTGGTGGGAAACTACTGGCATCAGGTGAGTGGAGAGCAGAGAGGCTGCTCAACACCCTGCAGTGAACAGGAGGCCCCACCACCGAGACTCACCAGCCACAGGTGTCGGTGGTGCTGAGGGCAAGGAGCCCTGTTTGAGCATGAGAGACTGTATCATCTATCCATCTACCCATCTCTGCATGTGTCACATATATATCATCAATCTATATCTATCTGTCTGTCATCTGTCTATCTATCACCTATCTATCCATGTATCGTCTGCCCATTATCAATCTATATCTATCATCTGTCTATCATCTATCCATCTATGTATCTATCACCTATCCATCTACCCATCTATCCATGTATCATCTATCCATTATTAATCTATATCTATGATCTATCCATTTATCATCAATCTATATCTATTTGTCTATCATCTATCTTCTATCCATCTATTCATCTATGCATGTATCATCTATCCATTATTAATCTATATCCATCCATCCATCTATCTATCCATCTATCCATCTGTGCATATATCATCTGTCCATTATGAATCTGTATCTCTCTATCATCTACCATCGATTGTCTGTTTGTGCCAGTGGGTAGCCACGAGGGGCAATTCTGTCCATCCTGTCAGAATCCTGCTTCTGTTTCTCCTCCGTTCACCTGTGTCACTAGAAACACAGCTCCTGGCAGCACGGGACGCGGAGCTGGGGAGATCCCGCGTGGGGACGTGGGTGAGCGAACGGAGCCCTGGTTTGTTTGCTCATTTCAACAGCGACAGGGCTAAGTGGCCGGGGCAGAGGGCCATCGTCCTTGCTGGCCAGGCATCTTTCTGCTTGGGACCCGATGGCTGCTCTGGACGGGTTTGGGAGAGGGGCTCAGCCAGGTCCTGGGGCCTGACTTTTAAAATACAGCCACTTCTGTTCATGCACACAATGCACTGTCATTCACAGTAAAGAAAAGTTATGTAACAAGCCATGGAAGACTCTGAGGAATCTTCAGTGCAGGTGACTAAGTGACAGAAGCGCATCTGAAAAGGCCACCGAGCGTGCACTTCCACGCATAGGGCGTGCTGGAGGCCCTAGGAAGATCCACGGCTGCCAAACGTTGGGTAGAAGGTGGGATGAGCAGGTGAGGCACAGAGGGTTTTTAGCACGGTGACACTGCTGTGCATGACACCGTGAAGGTGGACACATGTCATTCATTATACATTTGTCCAAACCCATAAAACATCCAACACCGAGTCAACCCTGGTGTTCACCACTTAGCTGATCGTAACCCATCAGCGCACTGATAACAACCCGTGAATGACACTTTAATTGCAAGCGGCATGTTAACAACGTGTCCACGCGTTCACCGGCTGTAACGACGACGTAGCGGGACATTCACAGCGGGGGGGGCCCTCGGCCGGGGGCGGGAGGCTGCGGGAACTCCCTGTGCTTTACCGTCCACTTCACTGCCAACTGAGGTCTGCTCTAAAAATAAAGTCTACGCTGTGCTTTTTCAAAGCCACTTCTGCAGGTTCCCTGCTCACCCCTCCCACTGGCCTTGGGCTGCGGTGTCTGCGCCGGACCCCTCGCGGTTTCTCCTCGGCTGACAGCAGTGAGCACAGATGGCATCCGAGGAGGAGCGAGTGACGGGGACGGCGGGGGACGGCGTTTACTCATGTCGATGGGGACGGCGGGGGACGGCGTTTACTCATGTCGTTCCCGTCGTTTTAACGGCGAGGCGCAGTAGGGGCGGCCCCGGGCCGGGTGGAGCCGCCGCCATCGCCATCGCTGTTCCCGGCCTGGTCACCCGGTGGGAGGGGGAGCGGGGGGCAGGGAGGAAGAAGCATAGATGTCACAGGTGTAAAGTGCAGCGCGGGGAACACAGTCAATGGTACTGTGATTCTCCCCGAAGCAAGAATGGGCGGTGCCTCCCTGACTCCACCCCCTCTCCACCCATCATCCATCCATCCGTCCACCCACCCATCCATTCCTACGTTCTTTCATCCACTTATTTCTGCTGTCAGCTTTCAGGAAAGCTTTTAGACTTTCTGCCTGTCAGACACAGAGTGGCCCTGAGCAGTGCAGACCCAGAGAGGCAGAGCCCTCCACACCGTGTCAACCATCACCGCACCGTTCTTGACATTAATTAACTCACTGATTGACATACTGTGTCTCTGCTTCACCAGCATGTAACTTGCATCTGCGAGACCCGCTCACATCTCGAACACGAAAGCCGCTTCTCCGTCGAGGTGTGCTTCATTGCTCTGGGACAGCGGGTGCAGTGCCCCCACGTCTCTCCAGGACACTGGGCTGCAGCTCGCCCTCTCCCCGGTCCCTCTGTGAGAAGGAAAGCTGGTTGGGGGGGGAGGTGGCGGCAACACGGAGCACTGTGGGCTGCAGGACCCGGCACCGGCCTCTCCTCAGCTGTCATTTCCAGGACTCGTGCCCCAGACGGTCATTACTTGGTCAAGAGAAAAGGTGCAATGAAGGAGACTGTTTTCTTTGGCGCGTGATGTCAGCAGGGTACACGGGTCCACGCTCCATGCGACGTCTGTGCTGGCTGGTCGCTGGGGACAGTGGTGGCCAGCGTAGGTGTGGACATGGCTCCCTTCTCCCAGGTCAGACACGCAGGGCCCGTGACTCACTCGCTCACCTTCGGAGCCAACTGTCCCTCCGTCACCTGGGAGGCTTCGGGTCACACGGCACTGCCTCCCACCTGCTCATCTCTACCACAGTGGAGAAAGGGCCGAGGGCTCTGCGCCCGGTTCTGAGCTGTGAGGTCGCTGCGGTACGGTGTGCGTGACCTGCGGCCCATCCCGTCTGCTGGGCAGGACACCCCGTCTCTTACGTCACGGCTTCCCGTACGAGCACGGGTTCTGGCCAGCTTTGGCTCACAGATGGGTCTGATAGGCAACCACACGCTCACGACAGCCGGCTGCCAGCACAGCTGCTCATGGTCACATGCGGCTCGCCGAGCAGAGCGAGAAGCAGCAGCGGGCAGAGCGAAGAGCAGAGATCTGTGCACCATGTTCTCCGCGGCACAGCTCAGCACCGCAGCGTGACGTTTGGGCCCGGCAGAGTCTGGGCCGCGTCTAGGGCACTGTCACGGCGAGCAGGCAGCCGGCCTGGAGCTCGCGCGTTGCGTGTCTGTCCCGGGATCACGCCGCACTCTGCTGAGACGCAATGGCCGCGCGGAGAAATGGACCTGGGTGTGACGCCCTCACGGCGCCTCCCGCGCAGAGCTGAGGTTCAGGGTCTCTCTGCGTGAGTCTGGGCTGGCCGTGCATGCGCTCTGGTCCCTGGAAGGCGCTGGACGTCACGGGTGAGTGACTCACGGGCCTGGATGGCTCCGTGCTACTTGGCGTCTGGGCCGGCACCGAGCGCAGTGTGCAGGAGTGCGCATGGGGCATCCAGAACATTCCTGCTCCATGAAGCCTCCCGTCAGCCACGGCCCCAGGCGACAGCTCGTGGGGCCACGTCATTCCGTCACCCCTCAGAGCATGAGGGAGGAGGCTGCTGCTCACTTTCTCCACCAAGGCACGAACTGATTTGTCACTTGTCATCAGGTGGCCAAAATAACACGGACACGCAGGACGAAGAAACGGTGCCACATGGAGGAAACGAGGAACTCCACGCCGCCATCGTCCTGATGTGACTCCCCAGGCCTGTCTGGACTTGTGACGTGCGAACAGCACAGTGTCGGTCGGTGGCTTTGCGTGGAGGTGACGACGAAGAGGATGTGGCACGGGGGTCATGACGTGTGTCCACGAGAGAAGGAGCCACGTGGAATGTCCACGGGGGGGGAGGCTGCTCGCCGGCCCCGTCCCCCCAGTTCTATTTCCATGGGAAAGGGAGGGGCCGAGAGTGTGACAGGGCCAGTGACAGGTCACCTGGCCACCCGAGTCCAGCCGTCGTGGCCTCCGTGCCCTCGCCGCCAAGTTCCCTTCTCGGAGATGCGACTTTCACTCTGTTTTGGGGTCAGGAACCGTGACCGCGGGGGAGACGCTCCGACTGCACGAGGACGGGGCTGGGAGCACGTCCCGTGTCCCAGTATGTCCACGTGCCTCTCTGTTCCTCGCAAGTGACAGGGACACGCGCTGCTCCCACTTCAGTGACTCGACTGGGCGTGATCGGCCAGTGTCAGAATCCACACCGCTCCATCCCCATAAATCACTGAGCTCCGCACGTCAACAGCCCCAGGCCTCAGGAGAGTCACCGCAGGCTGAGCTGTCCACCCGACCTCGGAGCTGCCTCTGTGCCCTCTCCTGCCTCTGTGTCACTGCAGAGTCACCCAGCCCTGAGTGTCACTCGTTTGACGGGTGAGGAACTGTGACTCAGCATGACTTTGGGATGCAATATACTTGCCACTATTTGTGCCGTCTGACGTATTGGTATTGCGGCCGTACCTGCTACTTTGATACTTGATACTGATAGCGATACTTGCGATGCTGTCTTGTCATCATCTGTCTATCTATCCCTGTCATCTGTCATTATCTATCGGCCTATCGTCATCTATTTATGTGGCCTAAATGCAATATATATCTCTCTGTCTATCGTGTATCATCTTATAATCCTGTCCATCATCACAACAAAAATACCCATGTCTATCTATCTATCTATCTATCATCTATCTATCTATCATGTATGTATCTCTCATCTATCTACCCATCAATCATCTATCTATCTATCATCTATCCATTATCTATCAACCTATCAATCATCTATTTATGTATCATCTATCTACCTATCAGTCATCTATCAATCAATCTATCTATCTATCTATTATGTATCTATCTGTAATCTATCCATCATCTATGCATCTATCATCTATCTATCTATCTATCATCTCATTCTGTGTATCATCTATCATTTATCTATCATCTATTTATCTATGTATCTATCTGTCACCTATCATCTATTTATCTATCTATCATGCATCTCTCCCTGTATCTATTATCTATCTTACTAGGTTGTCTATGTCCTAATCTCTGTGTAGTACAGAGAATAATAGCCTTGAAAATATTCACATCCTAATCTGTCGTATTTATGAAAACGTTACCTTACGTGGCTAAATATCTTGGTCTGACGGGAGTAAGAATCACGATGGGGAGATCATCCTGGATGCTCTGCTGGCCCAGGGCTCCTTGCTCATCGCAAGGAGGCTGGAGGGTCACAGCGAGCAGCAGGGGACACAGCGATGCAGAGCACGGCCCAGGAGCTCTGTCAGCTTCCAGACGCTGGAGGGGCAGGAAGACACAGCGTCCCCCAGGACCGCCCGAAGATGCACACGCAGCGTGCCGGCACCCCGAAGCAGCCCGGAGGCCAGGGCTGGACTCTGTCCCCTGGTAGGCGCCCGGGGCCGAAGGGTCCCTGGTTCACAGCCAGGACGAGCGCGGTCCGCCTGCAGCCGGCGGGGTCCGCGTTTCAGTCTGGCGCGGACGTGGTCACGCCCTCCCCACGCCTCCCGTCGCTCACGGGTCCTGCCTGCGGCTATGTGTGCACGTGCCCTGCAGCTGCCAGGTGTTTGACAGGTGCAGGCGGTGCTGGTGTTTTGAGTCAGCATCTGTGGCACGTTTGTGGGCAGAAGGGATGGAGGAAAGTGGCCCGCAGAAGGACAGGCATCTCTGGGGATGTCCAAAAAGTCATCCTTTACGTGTGCACATGTGTCCTTTACGGGTGCCGTCCTCGTCACCGCTGGCTGGAGGCCGACAGGGGGTCAACCTGTCACCTCCCGCTGAGCAGTGCACCTTGCTGTCCAGGAGACCTCAGTGACGTCATGGCTGCAGAGGCCACGGCAGCCTCACGGTCCCAACCCCGCGTGGTGCACGGACCCCGAACGCGCTGTCCGCATGTGATAAGCGCGCAGGCAAAGCCCGCCAGCGTGGCTGCCACTGTGACCCTCCCCTTCTCGTGTGACAAGAGTCATCTTCTCGAGCACAGCATGACTCTGCTTCCTGTGCTCACTTCCCTACTTTCCCCCGTTTAAAGCCCGGCGACTGCCCGCGTCGGGCACGAGCCGCAGAGCGGCAGCCGCGCACGCCCTGCCCGTTCCCGGCGTCCGGTCCGAGCATGGGGGGGCCCTTCGCGCCCTGGGCGGCCGCCGCCCTCGTGCTGCCGGGGGTCCTGATGGCTGCGGGCCACGCGGGAACCGGTAAGGCTGCCCGGACGTGTGGCCGCGCGTGTGGGTGAACGTCCTGGCTTTTTTTTTTTTAACATCTTTTCCTTTTTCAGGTATTTCTTTCGTGGTCTCTTTGGCAGCCTCACTGCTGTCCACATAAAACTTGGAATGAGTTTGCACAGGTTTCGAGAACCTACGAACCGGAGGCCCCCCTGGCAAGGGGCCCGTAGGCCACTGGGCTCGGGATGAGCTTCGAGTGGGAAAATAAATGAGCAAGGGGCGCGTGTGCCCGGAGGGGCCGCGGACGCGGCGCGCTGCTCGGCGCCTTCGCGGGGGTAGGCTTTCGTGTCGCCGAGTGGGTCAGTCCCCACGGGGACATCGCGAGGATGAGGTGCTGTCAGGAAAACGAGCCGTCCCCACGGCGCGCCTGGGACCCGTTCGTGCGTGCGTCCGCCTGTGGCATCGTCCGTAAATCCCGCGGCCGTGCTTCGTGACGATGACAGTGACGATTGCGCTGGCGCTGTCCTCACCGTCCGTCTGGGTCCTGGGCTTAGCTAGGAAGCCGCCGCCAGGCTCACGCTGCGAGCGGAACTGCCGGCAGCAGGAGGAGGGAGGCGGGAGGGACGCGGACGGCGGGCGCCTCTTGGAGCAGAGAGCTGGGGCGACTTTCCTGCCGGCGGGTGGCACAGGCGGAGCACGCGGCTTCTCCATGGCCCCCGTGCATGGCACCCCCGGGACAGGATGGGACCTTTTATTTCTGATGGAGTTTTATCCATCCTGCCCACCTGGTTGGGGAGCGTCCCCAGCCCCCGTTCGCTGCAGTGTTGGGGTGGCGGCTACACAGAGAGGGAGCGTAGACGTGCTGTCCCCTGAACTGGCACCGACGTGAACCCCAAACCCTGTGTGGGGCCCCTCCCCTGTTTGCAGAAGCTCGAATCAACGCCTCTGTGTGCAGGAGGCGGGAGGCAGAGCCGTGAGGGCTTGTGCTGTGCTGGCAGCTGCCGGGGCGCCGGGCAGTCCCCTGAGGCCCCCGCCGTGTCCACACACCCACTGGCGGAGAGTTTGACGGAGCATCCCACAGCTTACAGCCGCTCTGCAGCCCGGACGCAGCTGTCAGGACCGGAGATGGGCAGGTCCCCGAGCCAGCGTCCTGGACGGCCAGGCAGCCCCTCGGGGACTGTCTAGTGACTTCCCAGAAAACCAGAAGCGAACGGCGTTTGTGGTTTGTTCGCTTTTCTCCGTCTGTCGACAGAGCTTCCTTCCCCGGGGTCGGTAGAGCTGTGACGACTGTCGTGAGCTGGAGTGAGGGCCGGGTCCCGGGGGCTCAGTCACGGGAAGGGACACCCGCTCCCGTCCCCACGTGTCCCCATCATGACTGCGTGAGGCTCTGCCAGGAGTGTCCACGTGAACATACAGACGTGAGAGCTGGGGTGCGAGGCAGGGTTCCCCCTGAGGCCGTGTCCACTGTGAGTTTCCGTGGGCTGGTGCTGAGGGCGGGACAAGGGAGACGAGGGGCCCCGGGACAGGGGCCACTCAGGGTGTGTGCGGGTGAGAGAGGGAGCGGACGGGGGCCCCCTAAAGGCTGGAAATGGTGGGGGCAGGTGACCCCCAACACACAGACCGAGGGCACCTAAGTGTGCACGCAGTCCAGGTTGCAGCCGGAGCCATATGCCACATGCTTTGGCCGAGCTAAGATGTGGGCCGCGGGCAGTGGAAGGCAGGGCCTGGAGCAGAGTCGCCACCCTGGGCCCGCGGGGTGCAGGCAGGGCGAGGGGGGCTGAGGGCAGCCCGAGCCACGGGACCCGAGGCTGGCAGGGTGACAGGAGGGTGTGTCGTGTAGGTCGTAACGCCCGGTCAGCAAGCAGGGAGGGACTGAGCAGCCGAGCCCAAGCGTTTATGTACCTGGAGGGACCTCGTCTGGAGGCACAGTCTGTGCAGACGGGAGGAGTGAGGGTCTGAGGCGGAGCAGGTGGCCCTGAACCCAGGGACGTTGTCCGTCACGAGGGACAGAAGTTGCAGGGTGAACAGTGTCCCTCCAACGTCCGCCTGGAAGTTCATGGTGGGACCGTTTAGAAACAGGGTCTTTGCAGAAGTGACTGAGTGAATGATCTGGCCGGAAGTCATCCTGAGCAGCTGGCCCTAAACCCAGTGACAGTGTCCTCAAAAGAGACAGAAGAGGGGACACAGACAGAGGAGAAGCCACGTGGACACAGAGGCAGAGACGGGAGGGACGTGGCCACTAGCTCAGGGATGCCTGGGATCCTCAGACGCTGGGAGAGGCAGGAGGGACCCTCCCATGGGGCCTCCGGAGGGCACATGACCCTGGGACACCTGATGTCACACAGCTGGTCCTCAGCACTGGGGAGCAATGCAAAGATACATCCTTGCTGTGACGGGCCCTGGGCTGCGGCCGCCACCCAGGCTGGTGACTCTGTGGGTGAGGTGTGCCCAGGACCTGCCGTGAGCTCGGTGTGGCCCCTCGCGGACCTTCGGAGTTTGCAGGCAGTGTTTGGTGGCCTCGAGTTACAGCACAGCAGGAGCCCCGAGGTCGATGGGTTATGGTAGCGGAAAGGCGGGACCCCAGAGGTCGCCGCCGCTGTCACTTCAGACACCAAGGTGCGATGACAGTTTTCCAAGACCGTTAAGGGTTTGCCCAGGAAACCGCACTCTGTGCCCTGGGAGTGGACCGTCAGCTGGCCCTTGCGACAGGGAGCCACGCGCACGGAACGCAGGACGGGGACAGGGGACGCCGCGGCGAGCCACGACAAGGTCACGGCAACCCGCGTGTGCTCTGTGTGGTGACGGCTGTGAGTTTATCGTCACAGAGGGGGCCCTGGGGACGATGGCGTCAGGGGCTCGTACCCCGTGCAGCCGGCAGTGAACGTCAAGTGTGCTCGATCCAATGCTGTTGTTAGCACTTCGGCTGCGTTGAAAATGAAGGCGACAAACAGGGCAGGACGGGAGGACGGAAGGAGGGAGGGGGAGGGGGCACAGCGTGCCCTGAGCCGGCCTTACGTGCTGTGCCGCGAATCGCCCAGCGGTACCGGGTTGAGAGTCCCTCGCTGCACGCAAGCTCATTAAAGGCAATTTTTATCACTCATCAGTCGCCTTCTCTGTACGTGTGCGCGCATTTTTTTCACCGGGAACCGGGTTCTGCCTCTAGCAGGAAATTCTTGGTATCGAAGCGGTGACCCAGGGGTGGCGAATCTCTTCATCTGCAGATATGTCACCGTGTTTGTTTTTCTGAGAAGAGGCTGGAGCAGGAGGCTTATGAATCAAAGCCAGCTTTTCAAAAGCCCCAGAGGTTTCACAGGCGCCTGGGGGAGGCAGGCGGGCGACAGGGAGCCCCGTGTCAGGCACCGCCCGTGGGGTCCCTGCTCAGCACGAGGGTCCGGCAGCTGTGAGCTGACGCCAGCGGACGCCGGGGAAGGAAGGGGACAGCTGTACAGGGCCGCGGCCCACGCAGTGTGCCCTCGGCCAGTGAGGCCTCAGCGTCCACGGCTTCGCAGCTCACTCACGGGGCTGTGTGGCTGTCCCCACGCGCCATCCGAGACCTAGCTCATCGCCCCAAAAGGACCGCATCCCATGATTAAACCACCCACACCCCCTCCCCGGCCCTGGCGCCCTCTTCCTGTCTCCGTGAACGTCCTCACAGTGGACGTTTCTTCTGCGTCTGCGTCTGTCACCGAGCATTGTGTGTCCAGGGTCCCTGCACGTCATACGTAGCACATGTCCGGCCTCCCTCCTCTCCACGGCCGAGGAATATTCCCCTGCGAGGGGTCACAGTACAGTCTACGTATCCGAGGGGGTGACTCTCAGACGTCGACCCCGCGGTCCCTCACTGGAACGCCTGCTGGTCGGGACACGGCAACGAGGCGGGAATTCGCTGCCACCCCTGTCGATGCAGACGTCCCCAAGTCCGGAGCACGGATGATCCCAGCAGGAGGTGTCCTAGGAGGGTCTTAAACAAGAGTTTTAAAGCTCAAAATGAAGTGGCTTATTTTAAAAAAACACAAAAATTTCGGCGTGATGCACAGGACGGCGCATGGGCGGCTCCTACACGACTTGCCTCTTCGGTGCCTTTTTCCTGCAGTGTCCCCTGCAGCCTTCCCTGGGTGGACGCGGGGGCTCCGGGGAGGCGGGACTTGCCGCGGGAACGCACGGCTGACGGGGTGGACATGGGCAGCCCAGACCTCGTCGGTCTCCCTTTCTACGCACAGACGGTCCCGTGGCCATGGCGGCCTCGCTCAGGGACGCTCTGTGCAATTGGCACTGGACGCCTGTGGCTTGTGAAGCATCGGACAGAAGCTCGTAACGACCAGGAAAACGGGCAGCACGTGCGCTGTGAGCGGCCGCCGTGGGGGACGCGGCTGTGCCGGGCGTGAGGTCCTTCTGCGGAGCAGCGGGCATCGGAAAGCAGGGACGCCGAGGCCACCGGGCAGACACGGCGGCGGTCGGCGGACGTGGAGCCCGCGTGACGGCTGGGAACCGGCAGGCGGGCGGCCGCGGCGGTGAATTCTCTGAACGGTGGGGAAATGTCATGGCGACAGGGGCCGCTTGCCAGCCCCGAGGCCGCGTCCTCGCCGGAGGAGGACGGAGGAAGCCGTGCGCTCCTCGCGAGCGGGAAGCGGACGGCGCAGCGCCTCGCGGGCGGCCGAGCAGGACGCAGCGGGGAGCGACCCGGCTGAGACTGTCACACAGGCGAGCTCGGCACAGCCGACGGGCGGAGCTCACGGGGCCGAGCTGCGTGGACACGTGTCCCCTGCAGGGAACGGTCGCCTGGCACGGCCCCACCTCTGCGGTGGACGCTTCGTCCAGTGGTTGGTCACACTGGTCCTTGCGGCCCGGGAGCTGGTCACGCAGCCTGGGGCCGGACACCGAGCTGCCCAGGACCTGGGGGATGACGGCCCCACGCCCTTACGTTACATTTCGAACATGACCGCAGGGCGCGGACAAGGGCACTCGTGGGTCCTCCATGGGGCAAGGAGCTTTGTATCTTGAAAGGCTTTGCGCACTTTCCAGCGGGATGGGACTGTCCTGCAGGGAGGCCGTGCAGAGCCGGCGGGCAACGCGTCTCCCAGGAGAGTCGCCGGACAGAGCGGAGCCTCCGTTTCTCATCTGGATTTCCCCAGAGGACGCCGAAGGGTCGCGGCGTGCCCATCCCGAACCTGCTTTATGGCCCCGTGAGGACACCGCACGGCCACGGCGAGGCCGCGAACGACTCACAGGGCTGGCACGGCCCCCCACGCCTCTGTCCTTCCGTCCCCGTCACGGGGACCTAGCCGGGCCTCTCTGAGACGCAGCAGAAACGGCCACGGAGCAGGTGCACTGAGCAGAGACGGGACAGGGCAGCGGACAGTGGCCCCCAGTCCTCCCTCCCGATGACGTCGACGCTCTTGCCTTGTGCCCGGGGACTGGCTGCCCGTGTGGGGCGTGGACGGACGCAGTGACCCTCACACCCATCTGCCATCCTGCTGGCAACCCAGGCGCCTGGGTGACTGATCAGATGCTTTCCACGGCGGGCGGCCGGGCCATGACTGCACGCTGGGCGACACTGCGGCGGCCGCCTGCTCCCTGTGAGGGCTCGAGGGCAGTCAGCACGGGGGAAGGGCACACTGCTCCGGGGAGGCGGGATCCCCACAGCCCGGCGGCCTCCCCAAGTCCCTCATCTCTGGCGGGAGCGAGCTGCAGGCGGCCCACACTGCAGGCGGTGACTTTGGGTGACTTCAGGAGTGGCCGCGGCACACACCAGGAGAGCTGTGTCCACCCCGAGAAATGAGGGCATGGCTCACGCACCCACAGACGTGGCCCCCGCATTGCACTGATTCCCAGAACCTCTGTGGGACACGCAAGCTTGGAAAGGCCCCCGAGTGCCCCCGACCCACGGCCAGCCAGAGGGGGCCAGACAGGTCCTTCTATGCCACCTCCGGGGACCCCGCGCCCAGGGACCATGTCCGCCATCCTGGGCCGGCAGCCCCCACCCCCTCCAAGCCGTCCCCTGCGCCCAGCACGAAGCTGCCCCCCGCTCCCTCCGCTCCTTCCTCCCCTACCCCCGCTGGAGGACACCCTCGCTACAGCAAGGTCTGGGGAAACAGCCTCTGCCTGCTCCCATTCGGGCGGAGGGTCCTTGATTATTTCCACAGGGTGGAGAGCCGCTGACCCGTGGGATCGGAGCGGGCAGAGGGACGGTTGCTTACAGATCTGGAGACAGATGGGTGAAGTGCAGGACGGGTTTGGGGTTCACTCTGGACGAGTGAGGGCCCATGCCACAGGTCACGGCGAACTCTGAACCACGGGATGCACGGGGACCCTGTCCGTGCCCAGCAGGCAGAGCAGCGGGGCCGAGCCCACAGCGCCGGGGCCTCAGGGTGTTCGTGTCTTCCTCCAGGGGCGGGGGGCTGCCCAGAGCTGGACAAGCTACATGAGTGCCTGACCCCGTGACCCCAGCCCTCTGTGGACAGGGGTCTGTCCCTTCCGGCTCACCTGCATCCTGCTGGGTGCCACACATGGGGGGGCCTCTCATCCACCCCCGTGCGCCTGTCTCTGTGTCTATCAATCTACATCTGTGTGCTCTCTGTCTCCGCCCCATCCACCCATCGACCCATCGATCATCTATCTATCTCTCTATCTCTCTCTCTCTCTCTCTCTCTCTCTCTCTCTTTATCTATCTTTCTCTCTCTGTATCTATGTATCATCGATCTAAGTATCTATCATGTATTATCTATCATCTATCATAAATGTACGTGTGTTTCCAGCTGTCTATTATCTATCATCCATTTGTCACCTATTTATCTAGCCATCATCATCGCCATCATCATCATGGTTATTATCATCATCATTCGTTTATTCATCCGTCCATTGATCCGTCCATCTGCCCATCCTCTATCCCTCTTTCCATCCATCTCTCTCCCTGTCTCTCCACCTGTCCACGATCTACTGATCATGGGTTTTTATGCCTCCACTTCTGACCCAGCACCACAGGCCTCATTCCAGCGTCCCGTCTTTTCCACTCGGCCCCGGGCTTCCCCGGCAGGCAGGGAGCCAGCTTCGTCGCCCACGGTGTCCCTGCCTCTGCGCCCTCTGCTCAAACACGCACGTCGCCTGCTCTCGGAGTGGCCGACCCGCCCTCGGCACACACCACCCCGACTGAATGCGGTGTCACGTTTCGAGACCGAAGGCCACGGCCGCCGTCGGCTTCTCCCTGCCGTTGTCGAGCGCGCAGGTTTCAGGGCGACAGGGAGCTTCGGGGACAGGCGACCGTGTTCCAGGCCGTCCCCCGTGGCCACCGGGCGCGATGTCCCTGACTTGTCTGTGGCGGTCACGGTGGTGCCTGCGCCTTCGGAGCAGCCGCGTAGCGTTGTCGCGAGGGGCGGGGGGTGACGTCCGCTCCCGTTCCCGCCGGCCAGCTCCCCCCGGCGTGACCGTGACCTCACGGCCTCCTCCCTTTGTCCCCTTCGCCAAGGAGACTCCCTGCAATTTCACATCGCCAACTTTAACTTCGAAACGGTGCAGGTGACATGGAACGCAAGCCAGTTCCCGGCGGCCAATCTGACGCTGCTGTACCAGTGAGTGTCCTGGGAGGGGACGAGCCGCCCCGTGCCCGACGTGTCTCCCTCCGGGACGCCGGGCAGGGTCAGGGCCGGGCCGGGACGCTGGGAGGAAGCAGGACGCGCCGTGCGCAGCCAGGCGTGGCGCTCGGCCCCCTGCTCACCTCGGCCGCAGCCACAGTTTCCCCCCCCAGTTCCCGGGAAGCGATGACAGGGACAAATGCGGAACCACATAGGTCCTCAGCAAACGGGCTCGTTTGCCAGGCTCGCGCCCACCTGCCCGGCGTCTCCGCGGCCGTCAGCGCAGCAGCCTGGCTGCCCGGCTGTCCTCGCCGCCGGGGGCCGCGGCCGGCACGCACGTTCGCGGGCTCTGCGCAGCGGGATTGCCCCGCAGGATGGTCCCGGCGCGCTGCCTGCGGCCACTTTGCAGACACAAGCGTGTCTCCTGCGGGCCTCGCCTTCCACGCTGAGAGGCACAGGCTTCGAGGGGGAGGAAGGGTTTTTCCAGCGCCCATGGTTTCGGTTCTGCAGGGCGAGGGGTGTGACCTGAGGTCGCCCGTCAGCCGTTTGATGACCCGTGAGATAAACGCACAGCAGCACAGAACAGGGAAACTTTTAGATGACTCGATTTGGGAACCAAGACTCATACAAAGAAGACGCCCTGCGTTTCCGGGGGCGGGGGGCACATATATGGTCCCCCGAGTTTTCCAGGCATCGGTGTCTTCGTTGATAAAGGGCCAGGTCTCAACTGAGATGCGGCTGCGCTTTGAGGTGTTAAGGATGGAGCCTGAGCTGGTCCCAGGCTGGACATGATGGTCATGGACATTCAGGAACGGCTCAGGGACACCCCAATTCACGGGGCCCTCGAATCCGAACGGGGTGACCCTGCGTCCCGAAGTCCGTTGGCATGAATTCCCGGGCGGTCGTAACGGCCTGCTGCAAAGTGCATGTCTTACAACAACGGACTTGCGTCCTTCCCCGTCCTGGGGACCAGCAAATGACATCCACGTGTCTGAGGCCTCGCTCTCTCCGGAGGCCGCAGGGGAGGGTCCCTCCTGCCTCGCCCAGCTTCTGGGGGCTCCGGGCGTCCCCGGGCTGGTGGCCGCGTCCCTCCCTTCTCTGCTTGTGAGTCCACATGGCTTCTCCTCCTCTGACTGTGACAGGGACAGACATGTTTAGGGCCACCTGCTCCCGGACAATGTCACCTCAGAGCCTTCGCTTAGTCACATCTGCACAGACACTGTTCCCACACACGTTGTCATTTCTCAGGGACCAGAGACCAGGGCGAGGACAGGAGTTTGGAGGGTCACAGCGCACGCCGTGCGTCTGGAACATTCTGCGGCTCTGAGCACTCGACTCGGGGGACACGTGTGTGTGGACGGGTCTTGCTGCCGTTCACGGGGAGCGTGGCAGGAGACGGGTCACCGTCCACAACAGATGGTCCTGTCCTTCCCCCGCAGCTTCACTGGGGACACGGCTTACAGCCGGTGTGCCCACTACATTCTGCGACGCGGCCGCACAGCCGGCTGCCTGCTGGCCGCACGAGGGGACTTGATCCTGAGCCTGTCCCTCTGGGACGGCGCGGCCTCTCTGTTCAACCAGACCTTGTGGACCAGCGACTTCTGTGAGTGCCCAGCCCCCAGCCGCCTCTGCAGCGGGGCAGCCCCGTCCTGCCCCAACCCGGGAGGACCAGACCTCGAGAAACTCCCACGGCCCCACCACCCGGGTGGGCGGGCTCACGCCGCTGGAAGGCAATGTGCTCCCCCCAGCTCGGGGACAAGGGACCCCGCCTACCCCCGGCCCCAGCCCACCGGTTTCTGTCAAGTGCCTCAAGACCGAGCCGCGCATCTGGGATCAGGAAACGCCATAGAAATTCAGCCTCTCTCCAGTGTCTACTCTTCAGTCTACGTTTCTCCGAGGTGTGGGCTGTCACAGCTCCGCCTCAGAGTCCGACGAGCTCTGCGAACCCCCTCCCTGTTTCTAAAGTTAATCACGGACACCGGTTCCCTGACACACACACAGATCCTCGTAGCTCCAGTGAAAACCCCTAGTAAACGTGTCCCCAGGACTTAGGGTGTCCCCAACCTCGTGAGCCGCCAGAGGAAGCGTCGGCAGAGGCAGAGGGACGCGCGTCCGAGCAGCCCTGGCCCCGTCATTTCGGGCGCGCGCGGTGCCCGTGTCGGCCGCGGTGGCCATCACGGTGCCGTGTCTCGTCCCCAGTGAAACCCAGCTCCCCGACACATCTGAGTTTCCAGTGGCATCAGGACTCGGTGACGGTGACGTGCTCTAACCTGTCCTACAGGGGTCTGCTGTACGAGGTGCAACTCCGCAGCACGTTCGACAGCGAGTGGCAGGTGAGTGGGGTGCACTCGGCGCGGGGCCGGCGTGCGGGCGAGTCCCCGGGTGCCGACGTGGACGGGCCCCCTCGGTGCTGAGTCCGCGTGGGAGGACTTGGTCGTGCGGTCGTGTGGAGCGGCCCGTCCCCGGCCGGCGGGCCGGACGGTCAGGCGCGGCTCCACGTAGGGTCCTCGGGCCAGACTCCTTGTCACCGGGGATGCTGGGGTCTCGCTTTGTAAGCCTTCAACCGATTAGACGAGGCCCACCCGCATGAAGGAGGGACTTGGAGTCCATTGGTCAGAAACGTCAATCACAGCTGCAGATCCCTGCATGGGGACAGCTCGCCTGGCTTCCCACCGAGGAGCCGGACCCCAGGCCTGGCTGAGTTGACATAAAATTCACGTCATTACATCCGGACCATCCATGCCTCCTGGATACTCGGGGACGCCTTCTGGCTCCGAGTCCGTGAGCATGGCCGATGGGGTGAACCCCTCGGCCCCGAGCAGACAGCAGGAGACCCAGAGTCGGGGCGAGTCCCACGGGCGTCTCGGCCCAGGACTCGGGGCCTCCGCGGAGCCTGCACGTGCCGCAGGGGCCTCCGTCAGGACGCACTCGAGATGCACCTGTTGGGTGTTGAGCAAGTCAAAGGCCCTGGTCAGTGGTGGCTCTTGCTGCTGGGCACCGGTCACTCTTGCTGCTGGGCACTGGTCACACTCGCCGCGGCCCAGCCGGCTACATCCGTGAAGGCAGCAGGGTAACCCGTCGACGGACGGACAGGCTCCTGCTGTCACAGAGCGTGCACAGGAGGACGGAGACCAGAGACAGACGTACGCCGGGGACAGGTGGCCGAGGGCGCTGAGAAGCAAGGCGAGGAGGTGGCAGGCTTTTCCAGAAGGTTCTGCGTCCGCACGGGGCGACGTAGAGTCAGGTTGGGGCCATGAACCGCTGGCACCCTGTGCACAATGCCACCCATGCGTTGACATCTTTGTGGTCACTGTGCCCTCCACCTGCTGTGCTACAGCATCCTCACGACCCAGAGCTCAGGCGGCGCGGCCTGCCAGCCGGACCAGCTCCCAGAGGCGGCCCGTGCCCGGTCCGGCCTCCCTGCCCTCGCCCACTCGCTCTCAGGGACTCGGCCCCGCCGGTCTTGGCTGGCTGGTGTCGCCCAAGACAACACCGGCTGCTCACGCACGGAAGGAATCTGAGACAAGGGAACGTTGAGCTGTGCGGAGGGCTTTTCCAGGCCGACGGCCCACAGCGCGGTGATGTGTCGCACACCTGCTGAGTCCTGGCGGAACGTGGGACGCGGGACTTGGGGTCCAAGCTCGGTTTGCAGGTGAGGTCGAAGCGCCTCCCGGAGAGGCGGGCTCCGCGATCTCCCCTCAAAATGAGACGGTGCCTGTGGTTCCCCTCGGGACACCGCGGACACACGTGTCCCCCCACAGTGCGGGGCCCGGAAGCCTGGGGTCACAGTGTCAGCGGGGCTGCTTCTGTCTGGGGACTCCAGGGCACACTCTGCTGCCGGCTTCTCTCCCAGCTGCTGGTGGCTTCTGGTGGCCCTCGGGGGACCTTGTCTCGCGGCCACGTCCCTCTCTGCACGCTCCGTGTTTGTCCGTGCGGCTTCTGCTGGCTGCGCCTGTGTGTTCTCCGCGTCCCTTTTCCTTTGTGTGTCTGTGTCTGTGGCCCTTTTATGACGCCGCCTGTGATGAGATTACTCGTCTCCCTTACCGAGTGTACCCTAACTTCTTCACATCTGCAAAGACTCTGCAGATAAATCGACACTCGTGGGCACGGGCCTTTGGGATTTCCACGCTTGCTTCCGGGGGACGTGACTGAACCCAGAAGGATGACCCAGCCGTGGACCACGGCTCCGCTGAGGTCCGACACGGCCGGGGCCACCCACGTCCACTCTGGTGTTTGATGACTGTCCGTCCCCCTTGCCGTGGTTCGAAGGCCATGTGTCCGGGGACCCCGGGCGCACAGTCTGCGGTTCCTCAGCACCTGTGACCATCGCCGTGTGATGTGTGTGGCGACGCTCCTGTGTGTGAACGGAACGGTCCTGCTGGTGGCCGTTCGCTCCTGCTTCACGGCGCTGGGCTCCGTGTCCGCAGGAAGAATTGCGAAGGCGGGTGGCAGTGGGGGTCCCATCACTGAGCCAGGCGGCCAGGACTGCCTCTGTCCGCTTCCGTCCTGCCGACGGCTGCGCACCATCATCTGAGCTGGAAACTTCGCGACGCACGGAACGAGGGTGGAACGTTTTGGCAAAACACACGTTCTCGAGTGACATGGGTGGAGTACGTGCAGCAGGAAATACGATGGGGGTGAGGGCCCCTCACGAGGTGGCCGTGCGTCACAGAAGGGACCGGGAGCCTGTTAGGATGGGGACGAAGGAACACAGAGCTGGACTCGAGAGGACAGATTTGTGACCATCAACGCAACGCCAAGCAAAGCCACAGGGGACACGGGAGTCCCGGGACCCCGCGGGGAAGCTAATGCACGTGATGCTATTCAGTGGCGTAGAGCGGTGACAGCCTTCGAGAAGCCGTACGTGGTCTTCCTTCGGACGTATTGGTTTCCCGTTTTACAAATCGATCGTCAGGAAATAATTGAAAATGCGGATGAGGTTTTGTGCACACACGTGTCCGTCGGAGCATGAGCTTAAAAAAAATGCAAGGCACGGGGAGCATCGGAGGGTCCTGCAGCAGGAGCTCCGTCAAACACATCACGGTCCAGCCGTGTGAGAAAAATCTAAGCAGCCTTCGCAGGCCGTTTGAAGGAGTCTGGCGGCGAGCAGCCACGCGTGCGGCCGAGCACCGTGGTCTGGCGAAAATGAACGGAAAGCAGGAAATCCGCAAAAGCAATTTTTTCCCTCGTGGCGATATTTTGCAGCTACGAAAAAAAAAGGTTTTTAAGTTTTCTACTTGGCCTTTGTGGCGTGCGTGCGCGTGGTGTCCACCCTCTCGAAAGTCAGCACGTGTCCCTTTTGCGTTTGCAAAAACAACGTTGCCTTTTTTTTTTTAAAGGAAGAAGTTGTCACCAGTAAGTAATGTCTGAAAAGCACCCGTACATGCTTTGTTATGTTTTTCCCTTTTCGGAGGGGAGCACGGACGTGGGGACCCATTTGCTTCCCGATGTTGTTCTTTCGAGGACGAGGACTTGCACAGAGGAAGTGACACGCGGCGCCGACGGCTGCCGGCGGGGCCTGCGGGAGCCCCCGGCAGGAACGAGAACTGCCGGGGTCCAGGGTCTGATGGTCGCCTTTGTCTCCCACTGCAGTCCAGGGAGGAGGAGGCGTGCCACGTCACCGTGGGGGGCCTGGACGCTGACAAATGCTATTTCCTGCGGGCCAGAGTGAGAACACAGGAGTCCAGCTACGGCCCCGACACCTACCCCAGCGACTGGTCAGAGGTCGCACACCTGCACAGGGGCGAGCTGCGAGGTAATGTGTGCAGGCGGAGACGCCGCCTGGGGACGGGCCCGCACCACGCCCGGGGGACGGGGACGGGCCAGCACCACGCCCGGGGGACGGGGGACGGGGACGAGCCAGCACCTGAGAACACTAACGACCTCCGTCCCTCCTCCGGACATCAGTGTGAAAGCGGCTTCTTGGGTGGTGTCTTCCCTGCCGCCTCCTTCATGCAGCCGATTCTTACTTTTCCTTTCTATTAACTCAGGAACAATAACAAGCACCATTTATAAATGTCCTTAGACTGATATAGGTGTCGATGTGCAGACAGATGACACATGATGATACATAGATGATGGATGGATCGATGCATGGATGGATGGGGAGACGATGAATGAATGTATAGATAGATAGATGATAGATACATACATATAGATGATAGATAGATAGATGATTGATAGATGATAGATAGACAGATACATATAGATGATAGATACATGATGATGCGTAGATGATGGATGGATGGATGGATGGATCACGGCCGAGGTCGACCTGGATACCCCAGCGCCAGCACCGGCCGGCGTGCGGGGCGCGTGCGTGTCTGGGAGGAGAGCCCACGTCCGCTTCCGGGGTATTTTCCGGACTTGCCGGCGCCGGCAGGGGGAGGGGATCGCCGAGCGGGCAGGGCCTGTTCGCAGCGTGATCGGGCGCCCGTCCGTGCCGAGAACCGACGGCGCCCGCTCTGCTTTGCTTCAGAGTCGTGTCAGGACCGCGCGTTCTCCCCGAAGTTCGTCTCGATGTCCACCGCGGTCGTGGTCCTGACGCTGCTGTTGCTCCTGCTGTTTCTGTGGAAGCTGCGCAGGTGAGGCCGCGGCCGGCAGCTGCGTCGCGCTGGGGGGCGCGGGGCTCTGGTCCCCGCATGGGCACAGCCCGCGGGGGAGGACACGCGTCCGATGCGGCGCCGCGTGCCCTGCACTGCACTCCGGGCCCAGCGGACGTCACGGGGACGTGGAGAGGAAGGTGGGCCAGTGGCTCCGGACGGAGGTAGCGCTTGCCAGAAACGTCGTCTTGGGAACCGTCGCCCAGATGCACGTTCCCTGCGAGCAGCGTGGAAGTGGCTTCTGGGGTCCTGCGCCGACCCCGCCGAGCGCGGCCCTCCCGTCCCCCCGGAAGTGACGGACGTTGACGTTCATCACAACATCCTAATGCCGACGACTGGATCTGTGAAGGGACAGGACTCGCCCGAGAAAAGCTCGTCCAGTTTCTAGCTCCGGGGACGCGGCCAAACAATGACCTTCGAGACGGCGTTTCAAGAACATTCCGTTCGGTCCTGTTCTCCGTCAACCTTCGACACAACGATTTAACCACAGCTGTGTCCACCTGTCCTGAGAGTTACCTGAGCTCAGGTGTTCGGCCGTGAACGACGCGCACAGGGCCCTCGTGCCACCGTCGCTTCTTAGGATGCCGTTCCCATAGCAACGGGGGAGCGATGCAGAGACAGAGGCTCTGGCTCTGTGCTGGGCTGACTTGGGCGGCGTTACACGCACCCCCGTCACAGCTAGACCCAGCACAAGGACGCGTCCTCGGCCTCTCGTTCATCATCCGTGACCTCGGTCCAGTCCTGCCTCCTCAAGCAGCTCCGGCAGAAGCCCCCGACATGCTGCAGACGTGATGGCACCGTCGGAAGCGACAGTCGGCTGGCGACGTGTCTGAACGCAGAGCTGAAGGGCCCCGAGGGATCACAAAGGTCACCCTTCCTGGAAAGTCCCACACTCGCCTGTGTTCACGAGAAGCCCGCATGCTCCACGAGTGTGAAGCCAACTGTTCGTGTGCTAGAGCTACCACAGGACAGCACTGAACACTGGGCACTCGAACGACCAGAATTTACTCTCTCGCCGTCCTGGAGGCTCGACGTTCGAAACCCAGGCCCAGCCGTAGGCAGGGCTGGTCCCTCCCGCGTCCTACGTCCTTAGCGTGTACGCAGCTAAGTCTTCTCTCCGTGTGCTCACACGCACTTTCCTCCACGGGCACACGCATCCCCGCTCTCTGCCTCCTGTCACAGAGACGCCAGTTGTATTACATTAGGAGTACGGTCAATTACAACCTCTTAGGTTCCTTCCCTGGGGCCTGTGAATTAAACTGACCACGCTCAGATTACAGGAGAAAAGGCATCTGTTTGTTTGCTGATGTAATACTTTTACACATGTGGGGGCTTCGAAGGAAAGAAATTAAATCCCAAAAGGCATTCGTCTGGGGGGCTGATGTACATTTTAACAGAGGGCGACAGATTGTGCAGAAGGGGCCAGACAGAAGAACGGCAGGCTTGTGCCTCCTCACAGGTCCGTGGTGCGTGGGAGGGAACCACGGGTGGATAAAGTTTGCCCTGGGGATTACCGCGGAGCCCGTGCCGGTGGTGACACTCACTGCGTTCACTTTCCGCTGCGGGCGGGGGACAGGCAGCTCGACCAAGGGAAGCTGCCTCCGCAGAAAGGGGCATGGATGCCGTGATTCTGGGGAGACGGGCCGGGGGTGCACAGAGCCCTTCTCCTGTCTACCCGTCCTTTTTCGAGGGCCTTGGGTTGTAAAGAACCGGCGATCCGCAGTGGCCCGCTTTGGGGCGGCCCCCGCCGGTCACCCTGAGGCCCTGTCTTCGTCACCTCGTTTCTGCGGCTTCACCTCCGGAAAAGCCACACCTCCCAGTCCAGTCCGCGGGCTCAGGGCTTCAGCCCACGCGTTTGGGGGAGACACGGCCCCGCACGGGCACCTGCACTGGAGAATAAGCATCTCCACGTGGTGGGGCTGTCGTGTGCAGAGCTGCGCTCTGCGCCCCGCCTGGTGGGTGGCGGGTGCTGGGGACCGCAGAGGCGCACGGGTCAAAACGGAGGCCTCGGTCCCTCCCCGGGACCCGGGCCTGCGAGGTCACCGTCCACGGCCCTTGCGGGCTCTGCGTAGGGCCCGAGCGCTTCGCACCCGTGGCCCGGCTTGCGCCCCACCTGACCACACCGTCTGCGTTCATTTCAGCGTGAAGGAGCTGGTCATGCCCAGTGTGCCGGACCCCAAGGCCTCCTTCCCAGGTCTGTTCGAGGCGCACCGCGGGGACTTCCAGGTAACGCCCGGCTTCCCGTGCAGCCGCTCTGTGCATCTCGGCCACGAGCCCCTTTTGACCTGCACACGGCAGCTCCGCGCTCCTATCTGCCGCTCAGAGGCGGCGGCTTGGAGGGTCCCCGGAAGCCGTGGGCCTGCAAATCAGCCGGGAGATCAGCGGCCCCAAGACACCTGCTCAGCCTAATCGCCCGCCCATCTCCCCAGGAAGCCGAGGAGCCTCGGCCCGCAGGGCTGGGCGCCAGGCGGGAACTTCCGCTCTGCAAGGTCTGAGGCAGCCGTGAACCCACCCGGCAAATGCTTGGCACGGCTGAGCGTCAGGCGCTGGGGAACTCGGCCCCGTCCCCAGGAGCTCGCCGGGTGCTGGGGACGCAGGCCGCGGCTTTACAGGACACTGTGGTCCCTGTGGTTTCATTCCCGGGGGCCGCCGCCCACTGATAGGTGCTGGAGGCTGAAAAGATCACAAATTTCCGCCCCCCCCCCAGTCCTGGGGGCCAGCGGGGTGAAATCAGGTGTCCCCGAGCTTCGCTCCCTCCGGAGGTCCCGGGGAACGGTCCTTCCTGCCTGTCCCGGCGTCTGGGGGCCCCAGGCGTGTCCGGGCTGCTGGCCACGTCCCTCCCATCTCCCCCTCTGTGTCTGCGTGGCTTCTGCTCCATGTCTGTGTCTGTCCTGTTCTGCCTCTGATACAGACACTGTCACTGGGTTTGGGGCCACCTGCTCCAGGGGGACTCATCCGGTCCCTCACAAATCACGTCTGCACAGACCCTCTTTCCAAATAAAGCCCCACGCACAGGTCCTGGGGACTAGGACTCGGGAATGTATTTATTTGGGGGAAAGTGTCGGCACCATTCAACCTCCGACAAGGACAGGGTGAACTTCACAACTTCTTAGGTGTAGGGGATGGAAAGGGTCACGGGGGAAATGATTTTCCCTCTACTCCCTTAGGTTGTGTGCCCGAGGACTGTAAATTAAGTGAGGAAAAAAGGCAGATTAAAAAGAGAGATTAGCAGGAGCTGAGGCCTATTTTCCACGCAGGCAGGGGGGTTGCTCATAGGGAACAGGTGGCTGCGGCTGCAGCTGCTGACGGGGGCGACAGCTCATTGCCACGGGGCCGGGCCTGGCGGGCGGGAGGCGGGCGGCAGGCAGCAGGAAACGCCTGGTAATTGGGGTCGTGTCGTGGGTTTGTCCCAGATGCCACCTGGGGCAGGGAGGGGATGAGGCCCTGTGCAGACGGAAGCTTCTTCCTAAAAGGGAAGCAGATGCCGTGGTCCCAGGCAGGAAGGGGTGGCACTCGGCTGCTGCATCTCCGCTCTGGGTGTGTGGGCTCAAAGTCGCCCCTGTGGACAGCGGCGTGCGTGGGGGGGCGGGGCGTGTGCAGACCCCTGCGGGGCACAGAGAAGGGGTGCGGTCAGCGGGAAAGCCCCCTGGTGCGGCCTTCACCCCGAGGCCGGGCTGCTGCACACCCGACCTCTGTGCCCAGCCTCCCGGGGCTGGCTCGTCACCATGCCGCCCGTGAGGCTCGTCCCCCGGGGGCCCGGAGCGGGCTGCGTGTGCTCGTGACTCAGTCCCGACCTTTCGGCCCCGCAGGAGTGGATCCACGACACGCAGAACGTGGCCGTGCCGAGCAAGGTGGAGCCCGGGGAGCACGCGTGTGTCCTGGAGGACGCGCCAGGGGTCCCGCTGCCCGCGGCCCAGGCCCCGGCACGCGTGACGACGCCGGTGGCCCCGGACGACGCCGGGCACCACGGCCGGCCCCGCAGCCCGCCACCGCCCGGCATGGACGGCATCTGTCTCGCCGGCTTCTCGTTCGGGATCAGTGACAACTCGTACGTGACTCTGTGAGGGACGCGAGGCGCGAGCCAGCACCGGCCGTGTGTGGACGTTTAAAGACCGAGCGGGCTTCTCGGGGACGCGGCCCAGGCCAGGGATACCCACGGCTCCGTCTCCCGACGACGCGCGTGGCCCCCATCCCGGCCCGGGCACCCGCAGGCGGCTTCGCTACAGGAGGGGCGTGTCTCGATGCCGCGCTTCCCAGGACTCAGCTCCTGGGCCCCATCCTCGTGCCCGATGTCTGCACATCAGACCGTGGTGGGGGGCCACCTCCCCCCTGGGGGACAGACAGAGCCCTCACCCCTCGGCCCCTCCTTCCTGGATCCCGTGTCCCGGCATAGGCAGCCAGGTAGCGAGCACCTGCCTCACCAACGCCCGCCCACCCCCAGCTCTGCAGCCGACAGGGGCGAGGCCCACGTGGACGGAACGCAGAGATTTCGTCCTCGGGGACCCCGCCTGAGCCTGATCACGACACCTGATCTTGGTTCAGGTTCGAGTCACATTAGACTGTGAAGACGCTTGAGCGACATAGGCTCCGCGACTTGTCCCTTCCCCTCTGCTGCCCCCTGCCTAACCCCACACATGGATTTATGAACTGGGAAAAAAAGTCTTTTTCTATTGAAATAAACAGGCAGTGAGTAGGAGTAGGTTTCCAGAACATGTCTAGCGCTGTTGGGAGTTGATAATGCTGTGAGAGATTTGTGTTGCGTGTATCGTGTCACGGTCTAGGCAGTAGCCGCCTGGGATGTCCCTCAGGTCCCTGAGAGACTTTATCGTGATACACCGTTTGGGCCTTCTTCTTCCTCTCCTCTCCTCTTTCTCTCCTCTCTCTCATTCTCTCTTCTCCCTTCTCCTCTCTCTTTTTTCTCTTCTCTTCCCTTCTCTTCTCTCCTCTCTCCTCTCCTCTCTTTCTCTCTCTCTCTCCCTCTCTCCTCACAGCCTGGGCCCCGTTGGCTGCGACTCTCTGTGTGGGGGGCTCAGGGAAGAACCGTGAAAACATTTCCTGGCTGCCCCCGCCCCCCAAGAACCATCCCCGAAGGCGCAGCAGAAAGAAAACTCTTTTATCTCTGAGTGACACGGGAGCAGCCCGGACCCCCGCTACGGGGCCCGAACTCGGAAGGACTGTCCGCGCTTTGCACGGCTGAGCAAGCTGTGTCCCTTCTCGTCCACGGGAGCAAATGGCCATTTCCTCGTATCTGTAGGGTTTGGGTTTTGCACTTTGGGGCCAGGTGCCAGCGGCAGGCAGGTCCTCGTTCCCGAGGAGGCTGGGACATGGGTGTCATCATCCTGTAGGGACACAGTGCAGAGACGCCGGGGCCAAGCCGTGGCTCAGTGTCACGGGAGGACGTGGGCCCACCGGGCACAGTCCCCCGAGGCAGATTCTCGGGGTGGGGGGGCCTCGCGGCCGGGCCACGTGACTGCACCCCACGCTCCTTCCAGCTGTCAGCAGCTTTCACGCCTTCCCATGTCACCAAAGTCGTGTTCTGTCCCATGACAATGGGCAGATGCATGAAAAGCGGGACCGTGAGCCATCACGGGCGCCGGCGGCTCAGAGCCGTCTCCACGGCCGGGTCCGGCAGCCTGACACGGGCGGGTGGCGTGTGCTCCGTATCGCTGTGGCCACCTGCCACATGGGGACCCGGAGCCTGCAGCCCGGGCGGCCCGTGACGCCGGACATGCTGGCCGTCCGGCGGCCTCTCTGCAGCCGCCTCCCTGCTCTGCACGCGCCGAGAGCTCGGTTCTCTCTTCACAGAAGCAGCGCATTGTCTTTCATTTCTTTTCAATTACAGGTGGCGTTCACGTGACGTGAGCGTCGGACGCGCAGCACGGTGCGGAGACATCGACGGAGCTTACGCACTGACCCCCGTGAGGACCGTCCGCGCCGGGCACCACCCGAGGTTCGCACGGCGCCACCGGCCCTGTTCCCTGGGCCGTGGCTGCGTCCTGGTGACGTTTTCGACAACCAGTTGGCACCGTGTCCCCTCCCCCAGCCCACCCCGCCTGGCGACCAGCAGCTGCGTCTGTGTCGATGCGTCTCTCTCTGTTTTGGTCTGAACGTGGATCTCTACTGACGGATGCATTGAGCAGCTCGCCTTATAAGAGATTTGAGGACAGTCACGTTAAATCCTCGTGACGAGCTCGCTGCCTGCTGTTCCGCTATCCCCTGGCCAACCCGAGAGGGGGTGCACGCATGCCTGACACACACATGTGAGCTCCCCCGGCTGAGGACGCTCATTGTCTGGGGCAGGAAAGGACACCTGAGCTTGGTTCATAGGACGAAGGCTCACCGATGGCCTCATCTGCCCGTCCGGGACACCCCGCTCCGAGCCGCAGCCACCCCTCACCCCGGACACCCCCCGCTGACGCACGCCAGCCCGGCCTAGCTACTGCCCGGTCACTGCCAGTGACCTGTGTCTCTCGTGGTGAGCTGTGGTCTCAGTTCGGACGGAGAAGCGGGGACCCTGGACCGGGTGGGTCACCCCACAAAGACGGATTTACTCACAGTCCTGGAGGCTGATGTCCCAGATCAACTCCACGCCTCGTCCTGAGGCCTCTCTCCGGGGCGTGTGGACGCCGTCCCCTCCCCGTGTGCTCACACGCTGTTCCCTCTGTGTCCCCATCCCGCCTTTTTATGAGGACATAGTCCTATAGGGTCATGGCTGCCCAGGTGACCTCATTTTACTCTAATCCTCTCTGTAAAGACCCATCTCCACAGCCAGCCACGTTGTGAGGTCCTGGGGTTCGGGCTTTGCTGTGTAGTTTTGGGGACACACAGTTAAGCCTGTAACGGTCAGCTAGCACCCCACACTGAGCGTGGCTCCCTGCAGCACATGTGGGACCCAGGCAGAGGCGTCCGTGCCCGTGGCAGCAGCCACCACTGCCCCCAGTCCCCTCCCCGACTAGCTAGGGCGCTCGGGGACACGGGTCAGCTCAAAAACGGTCTCTTAACGTGTCCCTGTCGTAACCCCCCAAACCCGTGAGTCACCTCATGTGGCAAAGGGGATCGAATTAAGGGGTGCAATGAGGTCACCCTGGAGCAGGTGGCCCTAGACCCCGTGACAGTGTCTGTATAAGGGACAGAAAAGGAGACACAGACACGGAGGATTTGAAGGCAGAGACGGGAGGGACGCGGCCACCAGTCAAGGACGCCTGGGCCCCCAGACACTGGGCGGGGCAGGAAGGACCCTCCCCTGGGGCCTCCGGAGGCCCTTGGACACCTCGATGTCACCCTGCTGGTCCCCGGGACGGGGGAGGACGCATTTTTGTTCTTCGAACCCGTCCACTTTGGGGTGCTTTGTTACAGCAGGTGGAGGACACTGATGACTCACACATACACTGCTGACACCCCAAATTCCGGTCCGACACACTCACTGCTCTGTCCCATCTGCCCGTGGTGTGTGGTTCTCCTCCAGCAGGGACAAACGGGGCCCCTCTTCCTCGTCCCGTGCTCACGTTCACTTCAGCTCAGAGTCCCCGGAGACCAGTGGCAGGGTGCTTCAGGGCACAGTCGCTCGGCGTATGTGCAGGCATCCAGCATCTGGCCATAAAGGCCTATGGCTGGACGTCCCTCGAGACAAATGGGCCCTGACTTTGATGAAAAGTCCCATCGTCTTAGGAAGCACAAATCACTGGGTCTCGTCACCCACAAGGCGGGTGCTTTCTGTGGGACCTTATTATGCAGGAAAATCACTTAGGTTTTTAACGGGAGGAAACACGTTTCCCAGACGTTCGCCGGCCTCGCGAGGAGCCTCTGTTTACCGTGGAGAAATACGTCGTAAAAACGTCTGTGTTCAGTTAGCATCACCGCTGACTGCAACTCCTATTCTGTTCAACTTAGAAAAATCCCCTAAGACGAAAATGTAAAGGCTACACACGCTGCCTCTGTGATGCTGGCCAATGAACAGGGGTAAAAAACCAAACGAAACGAAACGAAACGGGGATTTAGGCCGCGCCGAGCCGCCCGGGATGAGAGGCAGCGGCTCGGAATCAGAGCCGCCTCGTTTCCCGCCGTTCGTGGAAGCGACAGCATCTC
>NW_024353406.1:0-587 GCF_902729225.1 Pteropus medius | reverse complement strand
GGAGGGCGGGGCCGGAGCCGCCACGTCGCGTTTTCGGGTCCTGTGGTGGAAGCGGTTCGGCGGGAATTTGTGGGAGGGAAGCGTTGGCTGTGGAGGTGCTGAGGTTCGGGGACGAGGCGGGACCGCGGCCGGACCTAGGTCAAGTCGCCGAGGGAGGCAGAGGGAAGGAGCGGCTTCCCGTGGGCGAACACCGCCGCACAGTTGGCGGAGACGCGTCCGTCTGAGGACGCGGCAGAGCGAGGGCCGGTGTGGAAAATTGTGTTTTTTTTCTTTTTTCTGCGTAGTGTCGGCTCGTGCCCAGTGTCATTTTGCGTGTGGCTGCCTAGCGTCCCAAGCGACATTGACGTGGGTCCAATTTGGGGATCCATTCTCTGTTTCTGTGTGTTCTGATTTTCTTTTTGTTTATTGCTCACCATGTTTCGCTACTGTCGACATTGCTTTTGTACAGTAATGGGAAATCGAATTCAAACTTGGACGCCATCAGCTTTCACTTCACATCCTGGGTAGTTCATCCTGGCTGACACCCAAAGGAGTTGGCCAGCAGAGAGGACGTGAGGAGGCCCAAGCAGCCCAACACAGGAGGACTC
>NW_024353405.1:0-1388 GCF_902729225.1 Pteropus medius | reverse complement strand
CACGCGCGTGTGCGTGCACACACACACACACACACAGACACACACACACAGCGTTTTCCATAAAAAAAAAAAATGTGCCTGTCATCGTTGAATCTGTCAGGTGTTTTTAGAAGGTGAGCAAAGGTCGATCGGAAAGAATTCTCAGTGTCTTCTGAAGTGTCGGGGAAACAAGTCGATGGGACCGTATTGACTAAGCGTCTGCAGCGCGCTATTGGGGCTCGGACGGAGCCGTGGGAAATGCAGGACCGAGGGGCTAAGGTGCCTGCTCAGTCGGGGCTCACAGTCTCCATCGAAAGACGTGAGCTTAAGGCACCGACACATTGTCGTTGGCCCGTCAGGAGGGGACTGGGACACAGCTTCACGGTGCTGCCCGAGCTGTGTGTCCGAGGACCGTGAGGATGTGGGCGAGCTGATGGGCTGGTCGTCACACGGAGGGACTCGCTATGACAGGCGGGCACGTCCTATCTCGGGATGACGAGGACCTGGGCTCGTCCGTCTCGGTTACAGCTTTCCACCAGCGAGTGTTGATGCCGTGCATGGGTTCGGCTTGGTGGACAGAGGTTTGGGGGTGGGATCAGGTCGCTTTGGCCTTTGGCTAAGGGACAAGTAGGATTTTAAAAACGTCGCCCGTCGCGGACGGTGCTGCTGGGCAGCACACTTAAAAACCAAACGATCGCGGATGGATATGTGGAGTGAATTTGAACTTGGCTTCACGCCATTGTGAGGACGAGGCAGGATTCGGGGTGTTCACACGATGCGTTGTCTAGAAATCTGGTCAGGTGTGGGCCTCGACTCCTTGCCTTAGGGTGCTGTTCCCATAGCAGCCGATGTCTCCGATGCCCAGATCGTCCGCCAGCATGAGGACGATGTTGGGGCGGGAGCCCCATAAATCGCTCCCCGCCGAAGGCTCCCAGCGCAGGATGACGCCGAGGGTCACGGCCAGCCAGCTCCTGAAAGAGAAGCTAGCAAAACGATGCTTCGTCCTGCCTTCTCTGTCACTCGCGTGGCTTCTGCTTCTGGGACGTTGGTGTCACTGTTTTAGGGACGGTGGTGTTATCATCCCACCGCAGAAAACCTTGAGTTCATCTCTTAAGCATTGGGTTTATTTTTTCATTTCGCTTAAAAGCAGCCCGTAGTATTATGGATGGCAGGCTGGGTGTGCCCACGAGCAGCAGGACAATAACGTTCCGGTCCCCAGGGTCTGGGGCTCAAAGGAACGTGTCTAACGTGGCATCCTGGGAAGATGAGAGGCCTCCGTAGGCGGGGGGCGGGCTTGGGGTCTACGTGGATTGGGAAGAGCGAAATGGGGTTCCTTCTGCTGCTGCGTGGGTCACACCCAGGGTAGGGGACCCTGGCTCAGCTCTATTGCTCATGAGTCGCAAGCCTGG
>NW_024353404.1:0-687 GCF_902729225.1 Pteropus medius | reverse complement strand
TGGGGGCCCTCCTGAGGGAGGGGGTCCTGGACAACCTGACCCCACTTCCTCCCCAGTCGGTCTCAGAGAAGGGCCTGTCCTAAGCCAGCTCATCCCTCCCGTTTAGGGCATCCTGAGAGAGCTGGAGATGGGGTAGGCTAAGGGGAGGGCACTGCACAACCTCGAGGTGCCTGGAGGAGGCGACACAGCTGCTGTCTGACCTGTCAGCATCGCCGCGAGGTGCTCCACCAGGAACACTGGTCGGGCTTCTTCACAACTGGATAAGTCCACCCAGGGCTGTGGCCACTGAACGTCCTGCCTGCCCACACCTTTGTTCCCATAATGCTTAGAACTCCAGTCTCCTAGCTACCCGCTCCCACAGCCACCTGCCTTGGGCCCGGGCCCCACCACCCTCACCCCATCTGCATCCAGAGCTGCATCCACCCCGAGAAGCAGACGCACACAGAAGTCCCAGCTCTTGGTGGTTTTCCATGTAGATTCCTGCCACCTCCTGCCCTTAACTATGTCCCCTGTGAGGCCAGCTTCTGCAATGGAAGCTTCACCTTTTCCTCTCCCAATCTTCCCTTCCTGGCATCTTGGGGACAAAGGAAGGGGACTCGGCCAGCCTTTGCCCTCTGGTGCCACCTTAAGCGTCTGTTCCATTCTTTGGAACTACTCAGGTACAGCAGCTCCGCGTGCCTAGCCACG
>NW_024353403.1:0-887 GCF_902729225.1 Pteropus medius | reverse complement strand
ATCTGAAATTATCTTAAATTTGTTTGTTTACAATTTATTTTCTGCCTGCCTTCTTAGAATTTAAGTTCTATGGGAGAAAGGAACTTGTCTGTCTTTTCTCCATATGTGTCCCTGGACCTAAAACTGTATAAACACTTATTAAGCACCTACTCTGTTCTAGGCACATGGATAGAAAGGTGAATACAGCAGAATCCCTATGTTTATAGGTGTCACCATCTGTAGTTCTACTATATTGGAAAGGGGGTTGTAACAAAAGGAGATAAAAGGCGTCATGAGGACATCAGCGATTTCTCACCCAGCCTAGGAAACTCCAGAGTTTCCTAGAGTAGAATTAAATAAATTTAATTCTACTCCAAACATCCTGGAGTAGAATTAAATTTATTTCATTCTAACAAACAGTTATCCTGAGTCAGACCTGCTAGTTGCAGAGATGAATGAGACCAGTGGTTTACCTCCTTAGTGTAAGAATCACTTAAAGAGTTTTTTAAAACACCGTCCATTGGGCCCCACTCCCAGAGTTTCCGATTCAACAGATCTGGGTTGGGGCCTAAAATTTGCATGTCTAACAGGTTTCCAGGTAAGGCTAGTATTGCCAGTCTGGGCACCACACTTTGAGAATCTCTAAACTGGACTATTTCCTTGTCCCGGACCACAATGAGTCTAGCTTAACACAATGCTATGTGCCACTTGCTCTGAAGGAAATATGGGCTGATAATATGAGAGAGGGTCATCCAGCTCACTAAGAGGACTCATAAGGGACTTATAGGAGTTACTGGCACCTGAGCGTAGTTCTGAATAACAAGTAGGCATTACTGGGACAAGAAAAGACAAATAAGAAAAACTTGAGGAAAAGTATGAAGTAGTATGATATGATTTTTAAATTTAAA
>NW_024353402.1:0-404 GCF_902729225.1 Pteropus medius | reverse complement strand
AATGTTCATAGCAGCATTATTCACAGTGGCCAGGACATGGAAGCAAACGAAGTGTCTTACGATAGATGATTGGCTAAAGAAGCTGTGGTATAATGGAACATATGAAGAGATGAAATACAGGCATTTGCGACAACATGGATTGACCTCGAGAGAATTATGCTGAGAAATAAGCGAGATAGAAAAAGTTGAAAACCACACGATGTCATTTATATGTGGGCTATAAACCTAAAAGCAACAAAGGAACAGGACAAACAAACAGAGACTCTTGGACATGGACTATAGACTAGTGGTTACCAGAGGGTAGGGAGCTGGGGAAGAGGAAAAAGGTAGATGAGGTAAAGGGGGTCAGATATAGGGGAGTAGGGGGAGGGTGAAGTGGGTAAAAGGGATCAAATATATAGTAG
>NW_024353401.1:0-315 GCF_902729225.1 Pteropus medius | reverse complement strand
CATTCATTTATTTATTCATTCATAATCTGTGTCCTAGGTCTAAAAAACACATCTCAATTCTATCCACTCTCCCCCTTACTACCGTCACCCCTGTGAGCCCAGACACTGATAGTTCTCACCCGGATGGCTGCGGCAGCCTCTATCCAGTCATCTTCACACAGCAGCCAGGGGAGATTTTTAAAAAGTAAAAATTAGATTATGCTACCCCCTTGCACACTCCTACAGCTTCCTATTTCACTCAAAATCAAAATCCAAGGGCATAACTGAGGAGCTAGCAAGCCCTAAGACCTGGCCCCTGCCCCTCTGGGCCCCTCC
>NW_024353400.1:0-538 GCF_902729225.1 Pteropus medius | reverse complement strand
AAAGATACTTGAGAGGAAATAGCTGAGAACACCGAGGTGGCTTTGAGGCTGAATCTGGGAGTTAGCTGTAGCTTGTATCTACTAACCCGATAGTAACTATTAATAAATTACAAAGCTAGCATTGTCGTGAAACTTAATAAAAGGCCATCGAGATAGGGGTTAGGAGACCAGTTTTGTCCATCCTCTACTCCTTTATCCATGTAAGTTACACATTTCCAGACTCCGACCAAACCGTCTCCGCAACACTTCGCCCCTCTTCTTTCCCTTTGAATCTACAATGCTTTCTGGTCTGTCTAACCTTATAAAAGACTCACCAAGCAAAGAACCTGAAGTAGCAGCTATTCCATAAAGGAGTGCCAAGAACTACTGTTTTGAGTTATACTTCCAGAGTGTTCTCCTTCTCATGGGGTCCCTCTCCAATTGTTCTGGCGTGCTGCCACAGGGTTAAGTCCTGATATTAGTATGGTCTTACTCCTTTGCTTCCATACTGTAGAAATTCAAATTTTCTTCTTTGTCATTTTGTCAAAGCAAAAGTGAC
>NW_024353399.1:0-471 GCF_902729225.1 Pteropus medius | reverse complement strand
GTTTCACTAGGAAGCTCTTTATCTGTCCTTTGACTCTAAATGATAGATTTTCTTGATCAAGTTTTCTTGGTTGTAGATCCTGGGGTTTCATCATGTCAAATATGTTGTGCCAAGCCCTTCTGTCCTGCATAGTTTCTTCTGAGAAATTTCAGCTACCAGTCTTCTGTGTACTCCCTTATAGGTCAGTAACTGCTTTTCTTTTGCTATATTTAAATTTTTCTCTTTGTATTTAACCATTGTCATTTTAATTAGGATATGTCTTGAGGTGGGCCTCTTTGGATCCCTGTTTCTTGAGATTCTCTGAGCTTCCTGGTTTGTATGTCTATTTCCTTCACCATGTTAGTAAAGTTTTCCATAACTACTTCTTCAAATAGCTCTTCAAATTCTGTTTTCCTTCAGTTACCCCATGGCATGCATAATTTTACATTTAATTATGTCTCATAGGATCCATAGATTATTATAGACTTGGCT
>NW_024353398.1:0-697 GCF_902729225.1 Pteropus medius | reverse complement strand
CCCCCAGACTCGGTCGCGGTCCCAGGAACAGCCTGCCCGGCCTCGGCAGGTGGGGAGCGAGCCGGCTGCGCCCCCGCCCCGCACGCCCGCTCTGCTCTTTCCACGCCCGCCTCACGCAGCAGTGTGTTCTACCGTTTGCTGCCCAGCCGGAAAGCCCGGTGCCTCTAACACTGACCAGCACAGCCTTTGGGGGGGGTCTCACCTCAAAACACGTCCCCAAACCACCCACTTGCAGTGCCCGCCACCACGTCCCCTGGACCGGGACGCCTGCGCCCGCGCCCCGAATCCCAGCGCCAGCCGCTCTGGAGACAGAGACGGCGCGCGGAATCCGGCCCCACCTCCAACAACGCCCCACCCTCCCGGCCTGTCACACCCCTTCACACCCCTTCGCATGCTGCTCCCCCGCCCAGAGCTGCAGCTCTTGGCTGAAACGGCCCCCTGCGGGCGGGACTTCCGGACGCCCTCCTGCAGGCCGCACGCCCTGTCCCCTCGCAGTCTAGGCCCACCCGACACACCCCGCGGCGACTCTCCCGTCGCTGCCGCCTTCCTGGGGCCGGGGCGCGGCCTCTGCTCACCGCTGCCCACAAGGCCTCACAGTGCAGCGGACCCTTGCCCACGGAAACCAGTACCTACATTTGTTCAAACCTTGAATTGTATTACGATGTGAAAGAATTAACAGCACAAATTCAGGCTTATG
>NW_024353397.1:0-407 GCF_902729225.1 Pteropus medius | reverse complement strand
AATCCCACCAACAGTGTATAAGGGTTCCCTTTTCTCCGTATCCTTGCCAGCACTTGCTGTTTTTGATTTATTGATGATAGCTATTCTGATAGGTGTGAGGTGATATCTCATTGTGGTTTTAATTTGTATTTCTCTGATGATTAGCGACCTTGAGCATCTTTTCATATGTCTGTTAGCCATTTGTATTTCCTCTTTGGAGAAGTATCTGTTCAGGTCTTCTGCCCATTGATGTTTGCTTTTTATATTAATAAATGTTTATGTATTTCTAGGTTTATATTTGATGTTGCATGCATATTTATTTATAATTGTTATACCTTCCTGGTGAATTGATTTTTATCATTATATAATGATGTCTGCCTTGTGACAGTTTTTGACTTAAAGATTATTTTGTCTGATATAGTGACTCT
>NW_024353396.1:0-17585 GCF_902729225.1 Pteropus medius | reverse complement strand
TCTTTCTTGAGATTATAAAGTGATTCAGTTTCAATGAGTTTGTAAGGGAGAAGCCCTGGTCCAAAAGGATTAGTGTCCTGGTTCTTGACACAGAAGTCCTAAAAGCCCTTGTAAATAGGGGTGACAGGAGAACATTTTGTTCTAAATTTTAGTCTGTGACCCTAGTTCCTAATACATAGCTCCTACCCTTTCTAATTTCCCGAGGGATAGGAACATCCTGTACTGAGCTCCTGAATCCCAGAGAATTTCTGGGGTCATAGGAATATCTTTGGTTCTAATGAGGTGACCCTTGGTAGACTTCAGGATGGCGGCAGATTACAGAAAGAAGAGTCATGATTTAGGAACTTAAACTTTCATTTTTATACCCCACCTCCAGAGTGGTAAAATAGCTGAAAATGGAGTTAATAATCAATCATGCCTATGTGATGAAGCCTCCATAACAATCTCTCACATGTGAAGTTTGGAGAGCTTCCAGGCTGGTGAATACATCCAAGTACCAGGAGGATAGTGCACCTGAACTCTATGGAAACAGAAGCTCTTGCACTGGGATGCTTCCCAGTCTAACCCTATGTATCTCTTCATCTGGCTGTTCATCTGCATCCTTTATCACATCCTTTAGTGCATAATAAACTAGTAAATGCAAGGAAGTGTTTCCCTGAATTCTGTGGGCTGTTCTAGAAACTGACTGAATTCAAGAAGGGGCATCGTGGGAACTTCTCCTTTATGGGCAAGTCAGATAGACAAAAGTTGTGGGTGTCCTGAGGACCTACTGTTTTTGATTGGCACCTGAAATAGGACACAGTCTTATGAGACTGAGCCTTAACTTATGGGATCCACACTAACTCCAGTTAGTATTACAATTAAATTGAATTGTAGGACAGCCAGCTGGTGCTGCTCAGAATTGCTCGATGAGTGACAAACCCATATATCTGGTGTCAGAAGTGCTGTAAGTGTGGTAGTAGTGTGAGAATAAAAGAGAAACACACAAGAGGAATGAGTTCTTTTCCTATAGAGTATATATTAAGATACTAGCAAACTGTTTGGATCATTATGCTAAATCCTCTGAAAAGAGGTAAAACAGACATTGAATCTATAGGCCATGACTTAGTAGCTGAACTGATTCATCCTCATTTGGTGTAAGTGTAGCTTTGAACATTTTCATGAAAATTATGGACCATATATACACAAAAAGGACAAGTAGGCATGTGAGTAAAGAGTTTTCATTTTAGACCAGTCATGGGCTAGAAGGATCTCATTAAGGACTGCTGCTTTCAAATTCCTCTTGTGAAACAAACTAGATTTTCAGGAATATGGGAAGAGAAAAGTCAATCCCAATATGTCCATAGGGTGGAATGTTAAACAGTCATGAAAATGATGTTTTTGAAGAATATGTAATGAAACAAAATATTTTTGATATAACATGATATAAAAAGAATGAAAATCAAGATTTCATGATCACAATTATGTATTTGTTTATGTGTATATGGGTGTGTGTGGTGGGGGTGTAGCCCTGTGAGGGACTTAAGATATGCAAATTTTGAAAGCATTCAAAAGTACAGGATTTTAAATTATTCTCTTTATATCCATCCCTTAATTTTATACAATGATAGTACTTTTTAATTAAGAAAAAATTAGTTAAATATGTTGAAAGACTAGAGGGAAAAGAGAAAACAACAATTATAAAGGATAATATACCAAAATGAAACATCCTTGGTTCCTGTCTTTCATCTAAAGAGCCTGGGCATATATATACAATGGACTATTACTGAGCCATTAAAAAAATGAAATCCTACCATTTGCAGTGACATGGATGGACCTAGAGGTTATGATGCTGAGTGAAATAAGTCAGACAGAGAAAGAGATATACAATATGATTTCACATATATGCAGAACCTAAGGAACAAAAAGAACAAACGAATCAGAAACAGACTCACAAATATAGTGGACAATTTGGTAATGGACACTGGGAAGGGGTGTCAGGGGCTGGGAGAATGGGGTGAAGTGTTAAAGAAGAACAAATTCGTAGTTCCTATTTGGGCATGGGCATGGGGAGCACGGCGTAGGGAGTGCAGTTAGCATTAATACGTTGGATCAGTGGAGGGCCACGAGAGGGAGAGAGCAATTGTGAACTATGTAGATGTCTAACCAATGTACTGTGTACCTGACATTAATTTAAAAAATAATAAAGCAGCTGGGCAGAGTCCATGCGAATCTTTACTATTTTTGCATCAACGACCCCTAGCCATTGCTAGTTGAGCATATGTGATTTCTCCCTGAAATAAAAAGAATTTGCCTACTTCTTTTTCTATCAGAAGATATTTCTTCAGGCTACCTGATTTACTTATGAGGATTTAAAC
Organism: Pteropus medius; assembly: GCF_902729225.1. Lineage (NCBI taxonomy): Eukaryota > Metazoa > Chordata > Mammalia > Chiroptera > Pteropodidae > Pteropus > Pteropus medius. Next base: position 15,228 of record NW_024353396.1, on the reverse strand, counting down.
AAGAAGCGATGACTACAGAAAGAAGTAACCTTGAAAAAACTTAATCTAATTATTCTTTATCTGTATAGCTTTCCTACACTCATTAGTCATCTGGTATGCAACATATTTAATAATTAGATTTGTGAAGAAATTTTAGAAGCAATATGAAGTGAAGCTATTTAACTACTGCTACTTAGCGCAATGAAGATGTTAGATTTAGTCCTGAGAATATATTTAATGAGCCCTTGTTAAATAGGGGCTTTTAGTTCCAGCAATTTTCATTCAATTCAAGAATTATCTTTAATCCTTCCAAAATATCGAAGTGGAAAAAAATTTTTTGAAGCAACATAAACTTATACATTTTTGAAAAGTTCCATTAAATGAGCTATTTAAATTTGCAAGCATTGGTTATAGTAAAAATAAAAATTAAATTTTCATTATGATAGAAGTCTAGCACTATAATTTTTAAGTAATATGCCACTCCTCCACACCTGTGCCCACACTGCTCACCTAAATCTTTTCGTCAACTACATTTCACATTTTTGATTTGTATGTCGCCATACTTCTCACTTCAATATTTCGATCAACCGCTTCTGAGGTCTAAATTGGTTTTTGAAATGGTAAAGTAGAAAGTCTTGGCTTGTCTGCCAAACATCCCTTCCTCCCTTGTTTTGGACACAGAACTCCATTTTTCCTCCCTTGGGTTACCATACCTCAATATGCCATATGCTCTTAGTGCAACTGTCAGTCACAGTGCTCTGCAGTCCACCCTTGGCCAAGGGTACATGTATGTCTTAACCCAAGCGAATCAGATGCTCCCCCTCAGACACTTGACCCTTGTGCTTTAGGTACATGATCTCAGATGTCTCAGTGGCACTATCCTTCCCAAAAAAGCAGTGTTCTGTGTTTCTGATCAAGATTGCTAATGCTTATCCTTAGCCTCTATTCAACTTTCCTTTGTGAAGCCACCAAATATTCTTTTGAAAAGTTCTTTCAAACAAATAACCATTCCAAGTACAGTTGATAATGACCAATTCAGTCCAAATCAGAGAATAGGGGCCTTATCGTCCCATCTACAGAGTTTGCATTTTCGCTCCTAAAGTACAAAAGACAGTACAAAATATAAATTTTCCAATTAGTGTCAAAACTTAATCAAGTATTATATTTTGTCATACTTTCTCCTTTTCAAAATAGATGCTTATATTAATGGGGGGGGTGGATATTGTCCGTACTTTTGTTTATACATTGTCTGACTGTCAAAAGATCAGGGCACTCAAATTTAAAGACTCTGAAAGGTAAAACTGCTTTTCTAAGATGTCCCAAACTATAACCATTGGTTATGCAAAGAACTTAGAGAAAAACACATGGAATCCTATATACAATGATTAAGAGGACTAAATGAAGCATTTTTCGTATGTGATTGCTATATTTGTCAATGTCAAACATATCATAGCTAGAATAACAATGAAAATAGTCATAATAATTATAGTTTTGTAAACTGGGTGTCGTTCTAATAAGTTAAGTACTTTGCAGATATCATTTTGCTCGAAAATTTCAAACACCCTAAGAGGTGTAGTAAGATTTATCCTGATATATAATGTTGAAGATTCTAAAGCTTAGGGAGGTTAGTAAAGATCAAAGATGTGTCTGGAACCCAGGCCTGTCGGGGAACTTGAACAATTTATTACACTAAATTTTGAGGCACCTGCTTTTTCTCTACTCTTCTATTAAGGTAATTTTTAATTTGAATTGTGCCATTGGTAAGTCATCTGAGTTATAACACTTTTTAGCACATATATTTTATAAATTTCTCTTTCCTTCTTGTCCTTTAATCTCATGTATATCCTATCATTTATGGAATATCATCTAAGAGGAGTCTTTCATTAGTTAAACTGAGATGCTGGACTGGCTAGAGTATCCAAATGCCTTGTGGATTTTAATAGAACATAAACATAGCAGTCTCTATCAGGGAATCTAGACAGAAAGCATATGCTGTAAATCAAAGAGAATAGACTTTGAAAACTGAAAGCGACTACATTAAAATGATTTCTCTTCAATTGTTTGTCTGCAATTATCTTTGAGATGTTACAAGATACCAAGAGGGAGGGAAAAGGGAACAATATTGATTAATTGAACTTATCAAAGTTCCTGGGGAGAAAAAATGAATTAGCTTTGGAAGACGATTAAAACGAATGACAAGAGGACAACGAATGGCATAGATGATAGAGACTTTGTTCATCCCTCTGGCGATCAAATCAAAGCTGTGACGGAAACAAGGAGCAGCGGCAAGGAAAAATCACCTGGGATCTAGAGGAACAAGCCATACTACTATGGAGAAATCCAAGAAAGCACCCTGCAACGGCGGAATGTAGGATGGCGTGAGGACGCGGAGCTGCCTGGTCCCGAGTGGCTGAGACGGAGTGGCAGCGGCAGTGGCAGCGGCAGACACCTCTTAAAGGGGCCCCGTCTGCGAGCGGATTTTCCCAGTGATGGACCTGATTGCTCTGGTCACCGGTGTCGATTCGGCTGCGCGCGGGGGGCACCAGGGACTTACAGGGAGACATTGAGAAAGTGAAGGCTTAAGCGAGAATCACCCTGTACAGAGGTGTCGGTGGTATCCACCGTTCCCTGTTGAGCCCTACCAGCTCCCAGTGCACCAGACACAGCGCTGCCATTGCCGTGACGTCATCAAACTGGATCACAGAGGTCACTCCACCCAGAGGATTCTCTGAAACCCCGCCTCCTCCAACTCACAGCCCCACCCAAGACAGGTGGATGAACGTCCAGAGGGGAGTTCTGGCTGAGCAGGATCCAGGTGACATCAATTCAGACTCCTGGGCTCCTGGACTGGCTCAGGTGACCGGCCCCTTCAACGCTCCCAGGAGGGGTATTAACTCTCAATTCATCACAGCTGTTGTGCAAGCAGTTGATGTTGGCCAGGCCGCGGACTCTGTGAAATGATTCCCCTCTTTTTTGACATCCTTCTTTCAAACTAGGCTCAGTCCAATTTATAGGACTCTCTAGGGGAAAATATATAAAATTATATAAACACTCATCTGGACATTCATACTCGCAAAGGACCTTTATGCTCACGTGCTGATTTGCACTCACATTTTAGCAGAGACACCAAATGCCCACATCATGAAACATCTGAAAACGTACCTGGAAACTCAAGACATAAACTCAAGACACACAGGCACATAAAAGAGACATTTATGTATTTCCACCTGCTTGGATATCCACATCCCACATTTCTCTCTCTCTCTCTCTCTCGCTCTCTCTCACACACACACACACACACACAGAGGTCCCTATCTTACCCAGCATGGCACTTTTTTGAACTCACTTCCTCTGCCATTTAGGTATGTGGCACACACGGCAGGCAGGGCTAGTGAGGCAGGCCATGGCTGTCCCTGCTTGACCCAGAAAGACACAAAAAGACACCTGAAGTCAGGCCAGCATTTCAGCTAGGCCCATGAAGACATCTAGTTTTTTTACTTCAGGGCCCCTGCTGGCCTGGGCCTTCTGCATTGTCCTCAGCCCTCTGGCGTGCCTTGCTAATAGACAAAAGGGAGTGTGTCTGGCGGCACCGCTGGGGTAAGGACGTGTGGTCTCGCATACTGAGGCTCTAGCAAGGCTGAATGAGACATCACCAAACTCCACATCCCCAGAATCCAATCCCTGGCTGCCCCACACTGGCTGGGCAGTAGGAAGGAAGGCAGGCTCCGAGAAGCTAGGCACTGTCTTGGGTCCCACAGCCCTATTGCATGTGGCAAGAGTGTCTAGGGTGAGGATGGAAGATGTGGAAAACCAGCCGGAAGTGGGCTGTGAAATAGGTGGGGTGAAGAACCTAGCATTGGTTGTCAGGGGGATGAAGATGGGAGAATGAGTGAGCGTAGGGATGTAGAATTGCCTGCGACAGTTAAAGAGAGCTGAAGGAAAAGAGAAACAGCCTGCTGGAAAGCTCACGAGAGTTGGAATGGAACGGGGTGGGAAAGTGGAAGCTGAGAGTAGGAGGCAGATGGAATGAAGGAGTCAGGGATAAGAACAGGGCTTTATGTGATAGTTAGACACAGCAAAAGGCTGGGGGAAGGGAGCGTCCGTGGCCTGGCTGACATTACTATACTTTCTGAGTAGTAGATTGGTTCTTTCCACAAATATTTCCTAGCTATATTTTATATGCTGGCACTGTCCACTTACGATTATGAGATACAAAAATGAATTAGAAAATAGTCTTGCTCCTAATGAATTACAGTCAAGTGCACAATGTATAAAGTGATATGTCCTTATCACATGCAAACCTGGTAAGCTAAATGGCTGAAAACTACTCAAAGAGAAGATGGCAATAGTCTAGTTACAACAATAAATCATCTTGATTGTTTAATTTGTACCGATACTGCATTTTTCCCAGCCTGCCTATTCAGAATGTCCTACTTTCCTCATTTTACACATAAGAAACTAAGCCCTAGAGAGTTATTTTTCCAAGATCGTATGTTAATAGGAGATAGAACTAATCTCACATCTTTTCCTTCTAAATATTTATCTCTGGTATTTCTTCTACGGAATTCAAGCCAAACATTATTGCCCATTTACTAGGCATGATACTACTGTGAAAGGAAAAGTGATGAGGTACAAATTTTGTGTATAATTAAGACATAAATATTATAATATGCCAAGGTAAATGCAATAGTAAAAAATATGTAAAATATGCTGCTGAAAACATGTAAGTGGAAGCAGCACTTCCTAGAGGAGTCAGGATGGCTTTCAGAAATGTAGCCATTTAATCCGAGGTTTAATTTTTTTATTCAGTATTTCACATATATTCAGTGTATGTGTATGGGGGGGTATGTGTGTGCATGTACACATGTGTGAGCACCATAGCATAGTTCAGGCCTGGACATCAATTGGCCAACAGACAAGGAGCATTTTAAGGTAGAAGAATCCATTTGTGTAAAGGATGAGAATCATGAAAGAACATAGATTATTCAGAAAAAACTAGATAATATGGTTTGGGGAAACAATCACTACAGGGCAAGAAGTTGGAATGGTAAACTGGGATCACATTAAGAATACTTAATGGACTTGTCTTAACATCCAATTTCTGGCAGGAGTAAGCTATCAGTCATTTTGAAACTATTTCTGGAGTAAGAAAAAAAATGAGACAAGAGAGCCTGAAATTGGGAATCATTGGCTTGGTAGATAGTCACCGAACTGAGAATTATAGCAGTGGTAGGATGCAGAAGGCTTGCTAATGGACTGGAAATAGGAAACGAGGGGTGAGATAAAACAGTTGTAGAGGTTACTGATATTTCAACTTTCTTCAGTTCATAGATGGTGATGCCCTTACTAGGAAAAGGGAATACAAGAAGAGGAGCAAGTACAGTAGCCAGAAGAGAGATGAGAGAGTGGGAGCTGAGGGGAAAAAAAAAAAAAAAAACAACCCAATTTGGTTTGTATTGATCTAATGTAATGTAACTGAGTAGAACAAGAGAGTTAAAAATTGTGAGCGTGTCATTTAATCTGCTTTGAATGCTGAGGAATTAAGATTTATAACTACAGAATTATTTCAATTTTAAAATTTTTAAACATTTTAATAATAAGTGAGCTTCTAGTAAAATCCTGTAATATTTTTAATCAACATTAAAAACCAATTTTCCCTTCAACTAAAGGATTCAAATTTTACAAATGTTTTGTTACTATTTCTATTGAAGAGAGCACAATTTATATCTTTTCCACGTGAATGAAAGTTCGAACAAATAATTTCAGAATTCATTTTAAAGCATCATTGAAAAATACATGATGAGTCATTATATCAGCAATAATGAAGAAAAGAACAAAACAAACATTTTATGAGGTAATAGTATTTATTTTCCAAAATATTTTACAAGTAAAGGAAAATAAATTTTAAAAATATATCAATTATTATATAATGCAAGTTTTTCTTATTTTGAACTCTCGTGCCAACTTGTAGAGTATGTCAGTGTATAATTTAAAAAATGAAACCTTTTGCTTCTTTTTAAGTTCATTTCTTTTTCTTGATTTTAAAATAGATATTATCCCATGATATTTGACACCACTCTTTAAATTAACAGCGAACTTAGTTCTACTTAACTCTTAATACCGGAGAATTCTAACTATAATAAATACTATTAAAACCCCTATAAAGGTCTTTATCATTCAAACTATGTTGTATGTCTCTACATACCATTATTAAGTTGCTTCTATGCAAAGTTGTATTTTGCTGATTTGAATATTTCTGAATTATGTCAACTTTTACTTAACTGTACAAATACTAAAAGACATATTGAGATTAGGAATTATTAACATTGTATGGTGGTACCTTTTTGAAGACACTGGGTTTGTGACTCCTAATAGAGAATTTCTGAGCAGCTATATCAAAAGAAACTTGTAAACATAAAATCATCCCCTAGGATAAATTATGTTTAGCTATATGGTGACAAATATATTTCATCTAGACTATTCAATTTATGGTCCCGACGTATATGCATTTATACAATTTTCATAGTGTGTCAATGACATGCAGGACAATATATGATTTTACTTTAGAGTTTTTTAGTCCATATTGAGCAATAGTAAAGAACGCGTGTTCTGAGTTAGACAGCCTGTGCTAATTGGGTCCAAGTTACTAAATGTCTACTTGTTTTATCAGTGTTTTTATTTAAAATTGAAATAATAATTATAATTACTCAATACGGTAATTATTAGAATTAAATGAGTTAAAGCCTGTAGAATATAGAGGGAAAAAAGTAAAGTGTATGCTGTAAGCAGGGAATAAATGCTTTTGTTTTCTTCATTTTTCTACATAAGAATCGAAAGAATGCTGTAAATGTTAAATAAATAGGACAAATTCATGAATAGCTGTTGAAATTTATTTTAGCCCATATGTAAATTTCTATATACATATCTCTGTATCGGCACATAAAGTTAGCTAAAGCAGACATAAAGAATATCTATGATGATTACATGGAATGAATTATTCCAAGTAGTCATATCCCAGATTCTTAATGACAGTGAATAGATGATCTGATGATATTTATAAAATCTAAAGGCTGTGTTTTTCATTCTTCTGAGTGTGCTTAAAGAACACGTTAAAAAACAAAGAAACACAAAACGCCTTCTGTCATGTCCTAGTAAATAACCAAGAAAACGAACAACAAAACCTACAACATTTGAAGTCATTTAGGGATCTGTAATGTCTAAAGAAACAACAGTCGATCAGTCTCCCATGGCCCCACATCTAGTGGAGATTGCATAACCAAAAATATCATTTATTCCTAAATTTAAAAATGTCTATGCATAGGAGAGAAGAAATAAAAGTTATTTTTAATTATAGAAGTGTTAATGAGTAAAAACACCAAACAAATTGCAATGTTTTCTTCTTTCCGGTCTCTGTGGTCCATCAGCTGGATATGCTAGTCATTATTTCAAATATGCACCGAACTCTAGTGGAAAAAATGATCTGATGGAATAATGGATTTTTGTTGACTTATATGTTTATTTTCTTATGACTGTAATTTTTTATTAGATAAGATCATTTAAGTCATTATAACGTTTGGATTAAACATAATTTAAAACACTGTCTTAATAATAATTTAGCTAGCTTGCTCTTTTCCGGAAATAGTTATCTTTATTTGAAATAAGCGAAGATTCTGAGTGTACTTTCTAATAGAAATGATATTTAGATGTGAGAAGATATTTTTCAGAATGCGTTGAATGATGCATCAATATAACCTCACATGTAGCATATAAGAAATAAATGATAACATCAATTTTTTGAGTATAAATCATGATTTTTGTGGCCCCATATTTTTTAAATAGCTCATTATCTGAGCAACCTAGCTAGTCTAGAGAATGCTCTTTCTCAAAGTGGTATATCTAGATGCCTAAAGCTTATTGTTTCAAAAACAAATGATAAATTTTAAACAATATATCTTTTAAATTAGTCTAAAATATGTGCCATGCCCCTCTGCCTTTGAACCGTTTACATTGAACACGATTGAGCATATTATTGTCGACTCAAGTTGTGATTGTTTATTAAGCTACGTGTTCTCACATATTCTGAATGCTATCAATGATTATTAAAAGATCTTTACTATTGCACTCTGAACAACCCTAACCTAGCCTGCTATCATCTCACATATTCTGTATTGGTATTTATTTATTATTCTGTCTTCTATTGAGTTCAAATTGACAGGTGTCAATTGTCTCTGTTCATCTGCCTCTCTCTAGCAAAAGATCTCCCACTTCTGAGTTGTGGGGAGAAATTTCAGGGAGATAACTAACTTTTTAATAATTATGTGTCAAGTAAAACATAATGGACATGGACTTAGGGAGGACTGACTCTCTTATACTAAAGGCATGTGTGTTTTATAACAATGATTTGTGGACATTTTATGAAATTTAACCTTTGGCTGTCAAATTAAATGGCCTATGAATGAGGTGATTATCAATATTTGTGCAAAGAATATCAATCTTGCAGTGTCTTGTTCACATCTTCAAAAGTGGTTTAACTCATATAAAATTAATAGATGATTACACATGAAAATTTCAAAATTATGCCTTTAATGTCATCTGTTGGGGTAGGCTTTCTTTGATTATTCTATCCAAAAGAGATGATACTCTCTTCAACCTCTAAATTTTATTCCTTATATTTCTTCAAAGCATCATCTAATATGTTCATTATATGTCAACTTTCCACTAAATTTAAGCTCCATGAGGCTAGGAAATCTAATTTTCAGTGACATAATTCCAGTTCAATAGAAAGCACTCAAGGCATTTTACTTAATGAAAACTTCATACAAGCAAAATCACGATCCCTTTCTCTATGATGAGGTGAAATTTATGAAAACTAAAAATGGAAACTTGAAAGTATAATTTCATATCAATTTATATGACTTTTACCACTTAAGTGTATATGAAGATATGAATGACAAAAACTAGGCAACTTTGAAGTGTCGCAAGAAAGGTGTCACTTTGAAAGGAGCTTTGACTTCAAGTAACATTGGTTTCAAAACACAAGCTTGGAGAAATAATTTAACCTTTCTAAGATTGTGGAGAAGTAAATGATATAAGCCATCTCAAACATCAAAAATTATGAACATTTCATAAACAACAAATATTCTACATGAGCGAGGTTAGTGGCCACAGTTAGGGCAATTCATAAAAGTCTGGAGTTTTACATTTCCTACTCAAAAGCATAGTTTAATAATGAAGCTCAGATTATGGATTCCTACAGACTAGTTTGTATCCTATTATTGCTGTGTGATCTCTGAGGAAGATATTTAACGTTTAGAACCACACTTCCTCATCTTGCATTTTGGCATAAAGATGCCATCTTGTGTTGCTTCTGATAGAATTAACTTTGCATTTGCTAGTGCAGTCAGCATAGCAGGCACATGTTTGATTTTTTTTTGTAGTTTTTTAAAACTTTGTGTTAAGTTATTCTTAAGCACGAAAATTTCAAATCTGTTTTAGAAAAGTTTCATCTTCATAGCAAAATTGAGCAAAAGACATAGAGAATTCCCATACATTCCCTGTCCCGTGGGCACCCATAACTTCCTTTACTATCAACATCTTGCACCAGAATGGTACATTAGTTACAATCAGTGAACCTACAATGAGACGTCATAATCACCCAAAGTTCATGCTTTACATTATGATTCACTCCTGGTGTACATTCTGTGGGTCTCACTAGTGTGTAATGACATATATCCGTTATTATAGTATCATGCAGATTAGTTTCACTGCTCTAAAAATCCTCTGTGCTCCAGCTATTCATCCCTCCCTTCCTCATTAACCCCTGATCTTTTGATTGTCTTCACAGTTTTACCTTTTCCAATATGTTGGAATCATACAGTATGTAACCTTTTAAAAATTATTTTAATAAGTTTCAAGTATACAGTACAATGGTTAGACATCTATACACTTCGTAAAATGATCCCCCTAATTGCTCCCTCCTTCCCCTCATCTTCCACCTAGCCAATGTATTCATTCTAGTTACATTCTAATGGATGATCACGAACCCCCATACTCGTGACCATCCATTAGCTATGAATTTGTACTTCTTTAACCTTTCACCCTATTCTCCTAAACCCCAAACCCCAAACCCCGCTCCCCTCTGTCCGTCACTAAATAGTCCACGATATTTGTGTATGTTTTTGATTAATTTTTTCTTTTTATTGTTTAGATTCCGCACATAAGTGAAGCCATGTAATGTTTATTTTTCTCTATCTCACTTAAATACCTTCTAGGTCTATCAAAGCAATATCTTTTTTCATCCTCTTCTTTTTAGTCTGTGTGTGTGTTTTAATCTGAAGTGAGCCTCTTATAGGCAACATGTAAGAGTCTTGTTTTCCTTTCCATTCATCCACTCTATCTTTTAGTTGGAGAATTTCACTCTTTTCCTGTGAGGTACTTATGGATTGAAATACAGTTGCTACCAGTTTTTATTCCAGGTTTTGATACATGTTTTTTCTTCTTAAAGAAGTCCCTCCAAACTTCCTGTAATACTGAATTGGTGGTAATAAATTGCTTTAGCTTATTTTCTCTGGGAAACTCTGTCTGTCCTTCAACTCTAAATGATAGCTTTGCTGGATAAAGTATCCTTGGTTGTAGATCCTGGGTTTATTCACATTCAATATGTTGTGCCAAGCAACATATTAAAGTGTCCTCCATAGTTTCTTCTGAGAAGACAGCTGCCAGTCTTATGGGTGCTCCCTTGTAGGTAAGTAACTGCTTTTAAGATTCTCCCTTTTTCTTTAAGCTTTGGCATTTTAATTATGATGTGTCTTGGTGTAGGCCTCTTTGGGTTCCTGGTTTTGGGAACTCTTTGAGCTTCCTGGGGTTTTATATCTATTTCCGTCATGTGGTTAGAAAAGTTTTCCACCATTATTTCTTCAAATAGCTCTTCAATATGTTGTTTTCCCTCAGGTACCCCTATGGCATGGACATATTTACCTTTAATAATGTCCCATAGGCTCCTTAAATTATTATTATAGTCTTGGATTTTTTTTTCTTCCCATTCTGTTTGAGTTTCCTTGGCTTTCCCATCCTCTATATAGGTCATTTGCTCCTCTTCTTTATTCAGTTTGTTTATTCCATTTAATTTTCTTATCATCTCAGATAATGTGTTCTTCAGTTGGACTGGTTCCCTTTTATAATTTCCATTTCCATTTTTTCCTGATTTTTATCTCTTGTTGAAGTTCTAACTGAATTTATCTACACTTCCCAAAAATTCATTGTGCATCTTTATAACCAGTGTTTTGAACTCTGCATCTGTTAGATTGCATGACTACATTATTCCTGCATCTCTGTTCTATTTTCTCAAATAATTTCCTCTTCTTTGTCTTCCCATTTTGCCTGCCTTTCCATGCTGTTTCTATGTACTAAGCAAAGCTCCTAAGTCTCCCTGTCTTATTAGTGTGGATTTGTGAAGTAGGTGTCCAGTGGCACATCCTGAGAGGGGTTGGACTGCAGGCCAAATTTAGCCCAAAGCTCTGCCCCTCCAGGGCTACCTGTTAAGATTCAGCAAGCTATCCACAGATGCTGTGCTCATAAGTTGCCTCGTAAGGCCACACCATCAACCGAGGCCAGCTGCCTCCAGTGTGAATCTAGGCACTGCTCAGCAAGGAGCATTTGACTGGCTAGGGACACACCTGGATGAGTTTGGGAAAGGCCGTGACTTGGGAGAGGCAGGGTTTCAGGGAATCCTCTGGGAAGAGCGACCTCTGTTACCCAGTGAGATAATGTCATGGCTGTGGCCATGCTGTGTTTCTGCACTGGGAAGTGTTCAACAGGAAACAATGGATAGTGCCGGCACTTCTGTAGCCAGCGAGTCTCGCCTCAGCCCTCTCTCCGACAATGTCTCTCTGTAAGTCCCTAGTGCCCCCATGTGCAGCCGAATAGGCACTGGTAATCAGAGCCAAGAGTTCCGACACTGAGAAAATTTGCTCGCGGATGAATCCCCTTTAAGAGATGTCTGCTGCTGCCACTGTCGCAGCCTCCATCTCACTCAGCCGCTCGGGACCGGGCAGCCCCGCGTTCTTGCTGCATTCTACCTTCTGCTGTTGCAGGGTGCTTTCTTGGATTTCCTCATAGTTGTATGGCTTGTTCCTCTAGATGCCAGGCAATTTTATCTTGCTGCTGCTCATTGTTTCGGTTACAACTTTGATTCAGTCGTCGGAGTGATGAACAGAGTCTCTGTCATCTATGCCATTTTTTCTCTAGTGTATAGCCTTTTTGATCTCTCTTTGAAAACTAATTTTGTAGATGAAAGTGGTGGTGATAAAGACTGTTATACCTGATTCAATACCATGAAGCTCCAAACACTCACTCTTAATGTCCAGGGATGAATAATAAAAATACATGCATTACTGAGGTAGACAGCAGAATGCCAATTTGTTAATTAAAAATAAGAATTTATTGTTCCGGTGAGCAGACTAACCAGCACATTCATTTCATATAGACGTTCTTAGATGACAAGTCACATGATCATCAAAGTCATTTTTTTATACTTCCCATGATACATCCCTCTCCATGGAAATAAAAACTTGAATTCCGTATGGTCATTACTTATTTTTTCTTTATGAAGACACTTATATGAGGCCAGATCACAATCCGAAGTTAACTTGGTAAGCATGAAACCAGTAGAAACTGGGAAAGTTGATGAAAGTAAAATTTCATGACCTAGTATACCCATTTCACAGTGGGGAATGTTTCGTAAAAGAAGTCAGTATCTTTTGCCGGTTAAAAGCACAGTGCCTGGAAAATAGGGTGCTCACAGTAAATGTTAGCTGCTACAGTAATGATAACAAATGTTAGCTGCTGCAGTAATGATAACAACTCTCCAATGCACTGGAATTGGCTTAAATGGCCATACTAAATTTTTTAATTACTTATGATTGTAGAATTAACCGGTTCCCTTTTGTAATGAAACAAGTCCCTTTTTTTTATTATATTAATGTATTCCAGCAAACTATGCTATGTACAGATGTCCTTGCATATGTGTCCTTAAGAATTTTAGACTGACCTTCAGATTTAACTCCTTCTGTGTCTTGTGTTTCTCTTACTGGCAAGTCCTTGAGATTAAGGAATAGGAGAAATCTGTGTCCTCAGATGTGTCGTTTCAGAAACGAACAGTATATGTTTTGTAATGCATATGGAAATTGAAACAGTCTCTCAAAGATGTTTCAGAGGGACACTGACCAACTGATGGAGCATTTAGGCTGGGATCCAAATATGTTTAATTCAGAAGTTAGATCACTCTGACGAATAAGGTTTGAGGCAAAGGCTTTGAGAAGAGCAGCTTCCACTCTGTAAGCTTCTGTTTAGAAACGGTGCTCCACACTCATCCTTTATGCTAAGTGATATACAGATATTTTGATTGGGATGCAGTATTGTTCTAAGAAACGTCTTGATACCTATAATTTCTGAAGTGAACTTGGAATCTTCCAACAACTACAGAGTGTGAAATTAATGCTGGAAAACTGGCAGTTTTCATTGTGGAAATTCGTATGAAGCAGTTTGAGGTAGGCATTTTTTGGAATGGAGCGTATATCCTGAAGAGAACTCTAATAGTTGTGATAAAACAAACAAACAAACAAACAAACAAACAAACAAACAAACAAATGTGGTATGGTTTTTCAGCACTGTACTTCTTTTGCCAGAGGTAGTCAGTAGGACACTTTAACTTTTGGAGTCACTCTAAAGCAAATGTAAAAAAAAAAAATGCTTTTGAATACCAGCGTTCTGTTATCCAGAAGTCTGAGAAATGATTCGCTGCCAGTTTTGGTGTATGCTCTGAAGTCTAAGGTGACACTTGCACCATATAGTGGAAGTAATTACATTTCTTACCGATACTTCAATGAATACATTTTATATTTGAAGAAACTCTTTTCTCCCGTGTTTTAGACAGGAATGAATTTAAAACCCAGTCTGACACGACTGTAGCTCTGTTTATGATGTTTCCTGTCTTCAGTACAAAAGACTGGTAAGAAACAATCTTCAGAGATCCATAGCCATGAATTTACTAACTGTGCAGTCTGCATGTGCAGGTATGAATACTGTGGTAGCCTCCTTGGTGTTTACGAAAGTGTGTCATTACAGCTCTCCCAAGAAGTTTCCCTTGTGCGAGGATAACAGAAATGCTCCTGTAGTGTTACACTCAAAAGTGATGAGAAATCTTTCTGGTGAAGATGTGCTTATAATCCCATATTCAGCAACACCATCTCAGAAATTAAGAATAAATGATTGGGAAAAGGCATATTGAAATGAAAAGACTTCTCCCTAAGACTTTTTGGATCAGCATAACACACTGGTGGAGAAATAAACTGGGATCCGAATATGCTTCATCAGAAAGATACGTTACTCGGATAAATAAAGTTTGTAGCAAAGGCTTAGAATTGAGTCACTTCCATTCTATAAGCTTCTGTATCGAAGCGGCACTCCAAACTCATTCTGTATGCCAAGTGATGTATGGATATTTTGAATGGACTGCAGTATTGTTCTAAGAAGAGAGTTGACAACAGCGGTTTCTGAAGCAAACCTGGAATCTTCTAACATCTACCTAGTGTGAAGTCAATTTGGAAAAATTTGCAGTTTTTCTGGTGGAAATTCGTGCGAAGAGGTTTCCTACTGCCATGTTTTGGAAGGGAGCGCATATGTTGAAGAGAACAAAAAAAGTGGCCTCGATGTGGTATGTTTTTTTAATACTGTTTCTTGTGTTCCCACAAAGAGGTGAAAAGAAATTTATAAACGTTAGAGTCAGTCACAAGCACATGGAAAGGAAACAAGTTTTTGAATACCTGCGTTCTATAATCCTGAAGTCCGGTAACCGATTTCCTACTAGTGTTGGTGTATGCTGTGAAGATACAACATAGAGAAAGGGATTTCCGTTCTTACCTGTACTTCATGTAATGCATTTTATATTTGAACAAACACTTTACTCCCGTGTCCAGATCAGAGTGAAGTTAAAACCCAGTCTCACATGACTTGGCTTATGATGCGACCTGTTTTCAGTACCAAAGAGCTGGTAGGAAACATTCTTTCAAGACCCATGGTCATGAACTTACATTCTGTACAGTCTGCCTGTGAAGGTATTAATACTGAGGATAGTCTCCACGTCGTTTATCCAAGCATTTATTTACAGCTGTCTAATGTGGTGTCCCTTTGCCGAGGAGAACAGAAAACCACTGTTTCTCCCCTGAAGTTTCACAGTTGAATGTCATGAGT
>NW_024353395.1:0-1546 GCF_902729225.1 Pteropus medius | reverse complement strand
ATATATGTATATGGTGGAATTTCGAAGGAAACCTGCGTGGACCCCTTGTCTACCACAGAAGACAGGCCGCTCGTAGCACCTCCACCTCTCCTCAGTGTGGACACCGGGCGTTCCAGAGCCACAATTCAGCATGATCTCTTTTCATCCCGGAGGCCCTGGGGCTCCTTCCTCAGGCACGGCTCCTTCCCGCTTTCCGCAGTGGAAATCAGACTTCAGGACGGAAGCAGACACCTCCCTCTCCCTCACCTTTCTGCCCGGGATGGTCGTAATGGTCCCCGTGGACGCATTCAAATGAAGAAATGAAAGGCTCAAAGAGCTGATCGCAAAGCTCCTAAGGCACGGAGGCCGAATTCAGACCCACAGCTGTCTGCAGTGTCTCCCAGCTGACCTCTTTCCAGCGGGTGACGGCCCCCATGGACGGAGGGGCCAAAGCATCCCTGGCTACGTTGTCTGTGGGTGGCCGTGAACCCTGCAAGAGGATACAGAGACGAATGAGACGTAGTTTGTACCTCTAGGAGCTCAAAGTGTCAGTGAGTGCTCCTCCAACTTCGGTACCCCAGTCTCCGCAGAAGACCGAGCATCGCCCACAGAGCCCCAAGGCCCCGGAGGGCTGTGCATTTGCCGCAAGTGAGCCTTTTCTCGGAAGTCTGCGATTCTGGCTCAAAATGGACGTCACCGGAGAGCTTTTCGCCAAAGCTACCATATACATATATATGCATATATATGTTCATCTATGCATATATATGTATATGGTGGATTTTCGAAGGAAACCTGCGTGGACCCCTGGTCTACCACAGAAGACAGGCCTCTCCTAGCACCTCCACCTCCCCGCAGTGTGGACACCGGGCGTTCCAGAGCCACAATTCAGCATGATCTCTTTTTTCATCCCAGAGGCCCCGGGGCTCCTTCCTAAGCCCTCGGCTCCTTCCCGCTTTCCGCAGTGGAAATCAGACTTCAGGACGGAAGCAGACACCTCCCTCGCCCTCACCTTTCTGCCTGGGATGGTTGTGATGGTCCCCGTGGACGCATTCAAAATCAAGAAATGAAAGGCTCAGAGAGCTGATCGCAAAGCTCCTAAGGCACGGAGGCCGAATTCAGACCCACAGCTGTCTGCAGTGTCTCCCAGCTGACCTCTTTCCAGCGGGTGACGGCCCCCATGGACGGAGGGCCAAAGCATCCCTGGCTACGCTGTCTGTGGGTGGCCGTGAACCCTGCAAGAGGATACAGAGACGAATGAGACGTACTTTGTACCTCTAGGAGCTCAAAGTGTCAGTGAGTGCTCCTCCAACTTCGGTACCCCAGTACAAGCAGATGACCGAGCATCGCCCACAGCGCCCAAGGCCCCGGGAGCTCTGTGCATTGGCCGCAAGTGAGCCTTTTCTCGGAAGTCTGCGATTCTGGCTCAAAATGCCCGTCTGTAGAGTGCTTTTGCCAGAGCTCCCCTAGATATATCTATATCTATATCTTTATGTGTATCTATAGATATCTCTATATCTATCTATCTATCCATCTATCTATCTAACTATCTATCTATCTATCTATCTAT
>NW_024353394.1:0-47530 GCF_902729225.1 Pteropus medius | reverse complement strand
ACCACAATGGAACCACCAAAAAAGCCTCCTGAAACTTCTCTATTGTGCTTAATAAAAATGCAGAGCAAAGTCTGCCTGCAGAAACAATACGTGGTTCATGCTGGGTCGCAAGAACGGGAAGAGTCATGCCAGGTCACATGTGTCCATGCTCGGTCACATGAATGTGACTCAAAGGTAGGCGATGAAAAGCATGGAGGGATCGCGTTGGATTTAGCCCAGGAACTGACCACATCCCTCGAGCCTGAGTTCACAGACTGGCAAATTGTCCCAGGACCAGCACTCCTAGAACTCTTGTCCCGTTGATCCTAAAACCTCACCTCATGCTTGACCCCACCCTCTACCCGGCTGCACCCGAACTCCTCCTGAGACCAAACGGCCAGTCAAACCTGCAGAAAACCCATCAGTATCTAAGCACAACGAGCTAGCTTCACAAATGTTGTTTTACTGCCAATCGAATTTTACAGGAGACGATGAACTCACATCACTTCTAACTTAGACCTAACGATGCAGACCGCAACTAGGATTTTTATTATACACTCACGTGGGATTTACATAAGCATGAAAATGAGAAGAGCTCAACAGGTAAATTGTAGTGAGGTAACACAGAAAGCAATGGTACAGAGTAGGAGGGAGGTCAAAGCTGGTTACTGGGCTCCTACTTGCAGCCTTTCTGTCTATTGCTGAGAACTTTTATTTTTCGCAACTTTTAAGGAGGCAGAAGAAAGGAGAACAGGAATACACAGTGGAGACCTGTATTTTTAAAAGTGGCCCTTTTCAAACAGGCAGAAAACTTTCAATAAATAGTGTGAGTTCACTAAGTCCAAGTTCTCACTTTTACTAATGGTTCACACCCATCTAAATGTATTAGACGAATATCCCTGACAGCACTTCACATTCTCGAAAACCCTGCAGAAATAGACTACAAAGGAAAACAGGATGAACAAGGGAGGGTACTGCTTACTTCTGCCTACACTCCTCCATCATTTCTGCTACAGCTGTGTACAGGAGCTAACAGTATCCCAAACATAAATTTTCCTGGTGCCATAACGAGATCGCATCTTTCTTTCTCAAATTTACTTAACTGAACTTTCAAGCAGAAATCTTTTATCGACAGAGGAGGGAGGAAGGGCGTCGAAAGGGGCAGGATCTAAGAAAGAGCGGGGATTCTCCAAATCTCTGTTCAGACAGAACTACTCCACCAATTAGCATATCTGTGGAAGATGTTAGATTGTAGCCTCTTCCTGTCTACAGATAAGGTGATAACGCTAAGGTATTTTAGTACTTCTTCCCAATTTTTAAGGACACAAAAAGAGGATTAGGGACATACAAATGAGACCTTGTGTTTTAAAAACTGGCACTTTCAAATTTTTTCCCTTACTTTGGCTCAAAATGCCTCAGGCGGTAGTAGCTTGTATTTTCATTTCTGATAGACTCAGCAGGAAGACCCTGGAAAATGCTGAGACTTTCCTTGTAATTATGATAGGGCTTTGAAAAATCGTCCTCCATTTTTGTCAGATTTCTGATGTTTTTACATCTTTTGAAATCTGTTCCAACGTTCTGATACAGGGATAAGGCCGGAAAACTACATAAATTAGTGACTACATAAATTAGTGACTATTAAACCAGACTGTTTTCAGACCCTGGAAGGTACTGCTACCTTTGGAAACTGCCTCATCATCCCAATGGCCATACAAGGAGAAATCTACAGAACAAAGGAAGATTCAACAAAGGAGAATACTACAAAGTGTTTGTCCATACTGTTAATGTTTACAGTTACCATAAGAGGAAAACGGGAAAACAAAATTTAAGATATACCCTACACAATGTAAACCCAACAATCTACTCCATTCTTGACTTGCCTTGCCCAGACTAAGAGATCAAAACTGATTCTCCAAATGCTCTATTAACGATAATTTTTAAAAGTTACGCCTGGTTAGGAAACTTGTTTTTTCCCTTCCACCTTTTTACCCTGATGTTGATATTACCATCAATTATAATACCCAAAAAGGTAAAGAAGTAATTCAAAAGCTTAAGAATAATTCATTTTGCTTCTATCCATTTATTCTTATTTCTACCAGTATTAATGAAAAAATTGCTATCGTGAGTTTCCAAAAATATTTTCAAAATTAAAAGGTTTTTCAATACAAACAATGCATCATCAACCCAATAACATTAGCAATGACATAAAGCAATAGGGCTTTTTACAGCTTAGCCAAGGAAGCCCAAGCTTCCTATCCCCATAGTATTTCCTTTTCACAGCAGAAAAGACAAACGCACAGGAAAACATGACCGGCTCTGCGAGGGAAGTTTCAGTAAAGAAAACTGGGAGTCACTAAGTGCAAGTAGTTTGGCTTCAAAATAGTTTTTGTGCCCATCTACACATATTAGAGAGAAAAACTCTGCTGCCTCTTCTGATTTATCCCAAACCCTGCAGATATCGACCGAAAAGGCTGACAGAGTAAACAAATATACATACTGCTTACCTCTTCCGCCACATGTCCAACACCTCTCAGCCAAAGCAGTTTCCAGGAGTTAGTAGTATCCCGGCCATTAATTCTGGAGTCAAAAAAAAAAAAAACAACTTTCTAGTTTTCCCAAATTCAACAAAATATACCTTCAAGCCCAACCATCTTTTATCAACAGGGGAGGAGGGGCATGGAAAAAGGCAAGATCTGAAAATGAGCCCGCCAAATCTCCAAATCTCTTTGTTCTGGAAGATGTCTCCACTATTTAGCATATCTACTGAAGGAGCACTTAGCCTGGGAGACAGGCAAACTAGAATTAGGGTAGAAGCAATTCCCCATTAGATATAGACACAAACATCTTTAGTTTCTGTATATTATGAAGCAAATTATAGATAAACAAGTCTTAAGTACTAGTCACCCTGCCTATCTTATACCTCAAGTAAACAATAACATGACCAAGTTTTCCACATCAAACCATTCCTCTCCTGGGTCCTATGAAGTTCAATACCCCACCCAACACCCCACAGCAATGTTGCAGGCAAAGCCTCTCTGCCCCACTTCTCTCACTGCAGTCCCACCGCCCACCACCTGGGGTCTGCAAAGGTACACTGACTACCTTCCTGCAAAGGTGCTTCCGAAAGCCTTGAGAAAACTCCAGTGTGCTTATTGAAAAGGCAGAGCAAAGTCTGCCTGCAGAAGGAATACTTGGGTTCATGCTGGGTCGTAAGAATGTGACTCAACACTCATGCCTGGCCACATGTGTCCATGCTCGGTCACATAGATGTGACGCGCAGTTATGGTGGAGTGTACCTAAGATTTAGCCCAGGATGCAGACCAGAGCACTGACGCCTGAGTTCACAATGATTGGCAAATCACACCGAGACCCACCCTCCCGGGTCCTACCCAGCACTCTTGTCCCCGAGGCCCCAAAACCTCACCTTATGGCTGACCCCAGCCTCTTACCCTGCTGTACCTCAACACCTTCTAGAAGCAAACAGCCAGTCAAATCCATAGAAAACCCTTCAGTATCTAATCACAAGCTGGCTTCACGCATACTTTAAACTGCCACTCTAAACTTACAAGAGACAATGACCTCACGCCACTTCTAATTTTCACCTAAGACTGCAGACCGTGACTAAGAATTTTATTATATGTCCACCTGGGATTTACATAAGCATGAAAATGAGAAGAGCTCAGCAGGTAAATTTTATTGAGGCAACCCAGAAAGCAATGGTAGAAAGTGGGAGGCAGGTCAAAGCTGTTTACTGGGCTCCTACTATTGGGGCGCGCGATCAATTCTAACACCTACGGAACCCATTGAGATGCATTGTAAGCCTTTATTAGCCAGCCGGCGACTGACTCTCTACCATGTAGGGTCAGAGGAGATAAGCCCGGAATTTACAGAGGAAGCAGCTTATAAAGCTTAAGACCATATCCTGCTGGTCTGCTGAACAAGCTAGCGAGCGGATTACAGAAAGCAGATGTTGGCTATAACCGTCTTACACAAAGATAAATGTTTCCGGGGAAACTCTTAGATCAAACAGGGCCAAGCAGGCGTTTTCGTTATCTGCATCCTGGTGGCTGTCAGTGCTTTCCTGGGGGCTGGCGCCTGAAGATATCACTTCCCTGTGACTGATATATTGGAAAGTTTTTCACTCCTATACTTCTTGGTGCCTGTCTATTGCTAAGGTGATTATGGTAAGATCTTTTAGTTATTTTTCACAGCTTTTGAGACAGGGAAAAGAGGAACGGGGATAGAAAATGAGGACCTGTGTTTTTACAATGGGCCTTCATCAAAATGGCAGGAAACTAAGTCCAAGCACTCTTTTCACTAATATTTTTCGTGCCCACCTAAATGTATTAGAGGAAAAAGACTGGCAGCACTTCGACATTCTCCAAAACCCAGCATATACAGAACACAAAGGCCGACAGGACAGACAAAGATACTTTTTACCTCTGCCAACACTCCAACATCATCGCTCTGCTACAGCTGTTTCCAGGAGCTAGCAGCATCCCAACCGTGAACTCCCCTGCTGCCATAACAAGATGGCAGCTTTCTAGTTTTCTCAATTCACTTAACGGAATCTTAAAAATCCTATCTTACAAATCCACTTAACAGAAAATCTCAGCGCGGGCATCTTTTACCACAAAGAAATGGGGAAGGGGCGAGGAAAGGGGCAAGATCTACTAAAGAGCTGGAATCTCCAAATCTCTCTCTTCGGCCAAAACTTCTCCACCAATTATCATCTCTATAGAAGCTGTTAGCTTGGAGCTCCTTCCAGTCTACTTATAAGGTGATTACGCAATTTTTTTTTAGTACTTCTTCTACATTTTTAAGAGGGACAGGGAAAGACAATTAGGGATAGACAAAGGAGACTTCCATTTTTAAAAGTGACCCTCTCAATTACTTTTCCTTAGTTTGACTCAAACTGCCTCAGGCAGTACTGGCCTGTGCTTGCATTTCTAACAGACTCAGCAGGAAGCCCCTGGAAGATGCTGACACTGTCCTTGTACTTCTCATCGGACTTTACAAAATCAGCTTCCATTTTTGTCAGATTTCTGATCACCTTTTACATCCTTTAAAATCTCTTCCAACATCTAATAAGGGATAAGGCAGGAGAACTAGACAAATTGGTAAATATTAAACAAGGCTGTTTCCAAAATCCGCAAGGTACTGCTACCTTTCGGGAACCTGGCAGATCACCCTTAAGACCAGACAAGGAGAAACCTACAGAACAAAAGAAATTTCCTGCAGAGATTACTAACAACTCTTGGTCCATACTGTTAATGTTTACTCTTTCCATAAGAGGAAATCAGGAAAACAAAAAATGTAAGATGCACCCTACACAATGTAACCCCAACGATTTATTCCATTTTTTACTTACTCAGCCCAGAACAAGTATATTTTGAAGTATTAATTAAAAAGCTTAATACTTCATTTTGCTTCTATCCATTCATTTTTAAAATGTGGTATTTCTACCAAGATTAATGAAGCAATTGCGATCATGAGTTTCCATAAATATTTTCCAAATTAAAAGATTTTCTAATAAAGAATAACTTTAGCAAAGACCAAAACAAATAAGGCTTTTTACAACTTAGCTAAAGAAGCCAAGGCTTCCTATCCCCATGGTATTTCCTTCTTATAACAGCACGAAAGACGAAAGCACAGAAAACCACAACCACTGCGAGGAAAGTTTCAATATAGAAAACTGGGAGACACCTAGTGCAAATAGCTTGCCTCCACAAATAGTTTTCATGCACATCTAAATGTATTGGAGGGAAAAAGTCAGCCAGCTCTTCTAAATTCTCCCAGACCATGCAGAAATCGAGCAAAAAGGCTGACAGGGTAAACAAATATGCTGCATACCTCTGCCGACACACGTCCCAGATAGCTCAGCTACAGTAGTTTCCAGGAGATAATATCCCAGCAATTAATTTTCCTGGCGCCACAACAAAATGGCGACTTTCTAGTTTTCTCACGTTCAACTGTAGTACACCTTCAAGCCTTAGCATCTTTTATCAGCGAGGGAGGAGGGGCATGGAAAAAGGCAGGATCTGAAAAAGAGCCCGCCAAATCTCCAAATCTCTTTGTTCTGGAAGACTTTCCACTATTTAGCATATCTATTGCAGGAGCACTTAGCCTGGGAGACAGGCAAACTGGAATTAAGGTAGAAGCAATTCCCCATTACATGTAGACAAAAGAACAGGAACATCTTTAGTTCCTCTATAATGTGAAGCAAAAAAATAGATTGACTAATCTTTAGTGCTAGTCATCCTCACTATCTTATCCCTCAAGTTATAAATCACATAACCAAGTTTTCCACACAAAGCCATTGCTCTGCTGGGTGCTGTGAAGTTCAACCCTCTACCCAACACCCCACAGCAATGCTTGCACGCAAACCTTCTCCTCGCCATTTCCTCCCATGGAAGTCCCACCACCCACCACCTGGGGGCTGCAAAGGGACACTGACCACCTCCCCACAATGGCGCTTCCAAAAGTCTGGAAAACCTTCTCCAATGTGTTTAATGAAAAAAAGCAAAGTCTGCCTGCAGAAGCCACACCTGGGTTTGAGACAAGACATCACTTTTAAAATTCTTAATCTTTTAGCAGGAAATGAAGTCGGACATCTCTTGCAGAGTTCATCTTTTTAGTAAACCTAGTTAGGATTTCTTCCCTTCTTTCTCTGGAAAAAAAGGCCCTCTCCCTCAAATCCTGGTAACTGCCCTGGCGACTCAGATCCTCTGACTATTGATAAGGATCATCAGACCATTGTTAAGAAGAAATGGTGTTAAGCCAGGCAGGGCCCTTAAGAGTCTGATAGGGGAGGGGACTTTAAGCCAAAAGTCTTTCTTTTTACTCTTTAAGAATTGTATTAACTGAGCCTGTCTGTTTCCCTTTACTCACTTAATAGGCAAATCAATAATAGAAATTAATAGATCTATGATTTAAATAATAAGTTTGTATCTTGTTTTCCTTGTCTAGGGAATGAGGTGGCACTTCAGCAAGAAAACCAAGACCCCACCCTGACTGAGGCAGAAAGGGAAAGAGCTCCATGAAATCCCTGTAGTCAGGGACTATGGCCATTCTAAACAGGAAGCAGATACAGAAGAAGAGACCTCCCCTTCCTCAACATCCTGTGCTGGCTGGAAAATTACTGCTTGGCTATCGCCCATAGGAACACAGGCTATCACCCATGGGAACATAACATTCTAACAGTAAGCTTTCTGCTTCTGTACCCCCGCTTGCACACCTGACCTGTGGGTTGGCAGGTAGTGAATAGGAGAAAAATAGACCTTTGTGTTTAACACAGAATGAGGAATGGGATTTAGGGTTAAAAACCCTGTACCTCTAACATTTCGGAGCTGCTTAATTTGGGGTCTGCGTACTCCTGGCAGACCCAGCTGTCTGAATAAAGAGCCTGTTAGCTATAACTCACTGATTTCTGGTGGTCCGTGTGTCTATAACAGACTGAATGCTGGGAACAAACATGTTCAGAAGGCAAAATGATGACTCACTGGGTGCTGTCAATCTTCCTTGTCAATCAAGGAAGCCCAGTCTAAGTAACCAAACACAGCAAAAAGGGATAAAAAGCCTGAAGTCTTGGCTACCAGGCCTTTTGAGCCACACTTCTCTTGCTCAGGCCCGCTTCCACGTCTGGAAGTGTACTTTCCGTCCTAAGAAAAACTTTTCTAATGTATTTCGGTGTCTTACTCAATTCTTTGTTCAAGACATCAAGAACCTGGACAATGTGCCAGGAGAGGACCCCATTCTCCAGTAACAATAACACAAAAGAAGGAAAAAAATATCATCTCTGGACGATCAGTTAAAAAGAGAGAGAGACAGACAGACAGACAGACAGACAGACCTTGAGACTTTAAGTCCAAGATGTTAGCTTCACAAATATTTTTTGACAACAATCTGAATGTATGAACAGACTGGCAGCACTTCTAAATTCTCCCAAACCCTGCAGAGATGGATCAAAGACTGACAGGGAAAATAAAAATACTGCTCTCCTCTGCCAACAGACGTTCGTGACCTCTCGGATGCAGCAGTTTACAGGAGCTAGTGGGATCCCAACCGTTAGCCAACCTGGTGACAGAAGAAAAGTGCTCACTAGATTTCTCAAATTCAACTTCACTTGTCGTTCGAGTTTAAACATCTTTTATCGAGGGTAGGGAAAGAGGTGGAATCCAGATAAGAGCGGGAAATATTCAAATCTCAGTGTTTGCTCCACCCAGAAATAGGCACCCATTTTACAGCAATTAGCATGCCTATGATGGCTGTCAGCAAGGGGGAAAGGCAAGGGGAAATTAGGATAGAGGCAACTCCTCCATAATATGGGCAAGACTCAGAATACCTTAGTTCTTCTAGAATACGAAACAAGAAATAGATAAACCTATGTTTACTCCTTACCTATCTTACACCAAACATGAAAATAAGAAAAGGAAGAACTTTCCATATCGAGCCGTATCTCTGCTGGGTCCTTTGAAAGGCGACCCTTCTCCCCAAACCCCTACTCAGTCCTAATGAAGAAGGGCCCGGTTGGGACCCTGCAGTAGAGGACACACAGCATCCCAGGCTTCACTTTTCCGTGCACTGTAGCTTAACAATAGACTGTCCCCCCTGGCTTCAGGTCGCTCCTCCCATGTTTGCCAGTGCCCCTTATGCCCTCACATATTGGCCTTGTACTGGAATGGAGAAACCGCCTCCAAGTCTCCACTCTCCCATCCCCCAGGCGCCCCGTCTGCCCCTAACACACATGCTAGAACTGAGTTAGAGAAATTGCCTCCAGGTCTCTACTGGCCCCTATGCAAGTGGGAGGGAAAAAAGGTTCTATGGAAATTAACTTCACAAGGTAATCAGATCACAGATCCCTACCTGGACGGGCCCTAGTCGATAGTCACAATGCCACACCAACCCTTTCTTTAGTAAAACCTTTAAGAAAGTCCTGACCATTGGTGTTCTCCAACTACGTAAACAGAGCTTTCAAATAACAGTAAAACCCCTTGAAGGGGTTATTCACCCACGAAGAACACACAATCTGGTGAGCTATTCTGTATCCATCCCGCTTTGCTTTTCACCACATACGTGTAATCTTTCTTATGTGCTTTCCATAATCATAACTGCCTAAAAGGAGTAGCAAAATCGATTCCCTACAGGATCTGAGATCTTGCTCTATGGCACATGTCATCGGTTTTGCTCAAATAAACTCTCATATATGTTCTCTACAGGTTTAGAAGGTTTTTACATCCACGCCAGTTACCCACATGGATGAAGACGATGGAGACTTTCACCTCCAGGTCCCTCCTCACGGGTCCCCCAAGGACCTGTTGGGCCCTTCACACACGGGGCTAAACGGGGATGGAGATCTCACCAACTCTCTACTATCTCATTTTCTGGGCACCCTCTTTAATCCAAAAATGCTGGCTGCATCTGGGATGGAGGAGAAATCCACTCCGGGTCTGTCCTTACCCATATGCTGACGTAACTACCTTTCAAGCTGCCTGGAGCAAAAACTGAGACATCTCTCTTATGAGGGGGTATCCCCTAGCTCCCAACCTCAGGAGGCCCTGTGCCCCTCATATAACACATGACATGTAAACATTGAGAAAAAAAAATTGCCTAATAAGAAGGGTTCCTGGTGCTTACCTGGGCTCAAATTTTAAAAAAGAGCCTAGCAGCCATTTCTACCAAGAGGTACTTCATATAAACCACACTTCAGGGAGAAGCTTTCACTGACCTGCCTGTCTCTAGGACTGAAGCTGAAATTGTCTTGCGAGAGCGGAACAAAGCATCTGATGACATCGGAGCTCATAGAGCAGAGCTCTCACTTTAGAGGGAACAGGCCCCAGAGTCACCTCACTTTAGGCCCTCCTTACAGCCATGCTTTCCCACAGCCATGATGCTTCATGACTGACCTGAAGCTCTACTGAGCCGCTCCAGAGCCTTGCTGTTCTCACAGCTGTGCTGTATCACGATTCAGCTATTTATACTCAATAAAGTATCTACCCCCTTCACTGCACCGTGTTGTAGACTAACGGGAACCAATGACCATTAGCTGAAAAATACCAGATTCTGGCTGGAGCCAGAATCGGGACCCCAGATACAGATACTGGAAACTGGACACCAAAGTGGACCCCACATTCAAAGACAGACCCCATACCACAAGACCTAGACCCTGCAGCAGACCACAGAACCTGGATCCAAAGCTATGTCCCAATCAAAACCCAGGTACAATGCCCAGGATGCAGGACACCAGATGCCAGAGGCTTGACACTGGACCACAGACCCAGGTTCCCAGATTACAGACACAAGACTCTGGAGCCAGAGCTGGACCAGGACACCACAGCCAGACCCACCGGACCACGAGTCTCCAACACAGATGCACAGCTGGACTATGGACTAAACCTCAGAACCTGGAGATGGTCCCCAGAGCCATAACCAGGAGTTTAGAGGCAGACTCCCCCAGGATCAGACCTGGACACAGGACCCCGGTTGCCAGCTGCCAGATTCTGGAGGTGAACTTTGGACCTGAGACACTGTAAAGAGACCCTGGACCCATAACTGCACCCCAGAGCCAAACCGATCGCAGTCCAGGGACCCCAGACCCAAAACTCCAACTCTGATTCTAACCTCTAACACCCTATCTCAGACCCTAGACCTTTAACCCCCTGAACCCCTAAATGTCTAACATACTTCAACATAAAACATTACTGTACAGAATGTTGTGAACTTAAATCAAGCACCAACTCCTGTGACTCTCCTTTCTCTTTGTTTGGATCTTATCTGATTTGGAAGCCTGTGATTTTTAAGTGGTTTTAAATAATCTAATCTAATTGGAATCTTCCTCGTCATTGGCATTGTAATTTGAAGTTTCTGATTCCCTAGGGGCTGCGGCCGTCTCATAGGACCCTAGCCGTAACTGCCGTTTAGCCCACATTTTATGTTTTGGAGCTTCCGACCTAACAGGGACTAAGCAGGTATTTTAGGACATAAAATTTCAGACTGTCATTAAGAATTGGAGATGTGCTGACATGATAAGAATCCTTACCTTCCGCTGGCCTGTGTCAGATGCCCGAGCATCGCTTCATCTGCAGCGGCATCACAGGAAAGTGAGGTGTCCCAGCGATGAGTTCATCTTGCTCACGGTGCCAATTGCAGAGGAGAAATACATTTTCCTTCACCCTCAAGGCTCTCCTGTCTGGTCAAATAATCAAATAGATGTGAGAAAGATGACCGCAAGAAAATAATGCGATTTAATACATTCATATGTATGAGAACCCCACCCACGTGAGAGTCAGAGACTCCACATGCAAGAGAGATAGAGGAATACAATGACAACTTGGGTATATCAGACATCTTGAGCTAAGGATATGGTAAGGTGCCTGGGGGGTTTCAAAGGGTCATTGCAGGATGATAAGAACAGACATTTAGTACACATTACTTTGCCCAGCCCTATAGGAGGGTCAGATGGAGATGATGGCTGAGGATCTCCTATTATATGGGCAAGGCCCTCCGTTCAATTAGTTCTGGATAGTTAAAGGATGGGGCAGTAGTTTCTCTTCAGCCAGAAGATGAACTTTCCCTTAGCTGGAAACAATCCGAACATCTCTGGGTGACCTGTTCTGAACTCCCACGCCTTCATTTTAAAATGACTGCCACAAGAAGGATTAGATTATCTAAAAGGAGAGTTGGAGCCAAACTACTTCTGGCAGGTGAAATAAATTAAGTTTACCTGTGAACATAGCTAATGTTTCCTCTTAGTTTTTGTGAAAAGGCATTTACGATTTGTATTTGTCCTTGGCGAGGGAGCCTTGGCGCCACAGAAGCAGTTTGTGCTTTCAAAAACAGTCTAGACCTTCATTTTCTTCTTTAGTATATTATTATAAAACGATATTAAGTTATTCACTTAACCGAAGTGACAAAGCAAAACTTTGGTTCTTAGGATTGAGGAAATTATCTCTTAAGTCATCGAGCACTTGATTAAGACGAAAAACTATTTTAAGAAAGCAGTCTTTGATTTCTAGGCAGAAAACTTTTCATAATATCTTATCTGGAGCAGAAGGATGCGGGAAAACTTTGTCCTGAAGAAAGAATAACTCAACTCTGCTTCTACAAAAGTTTTCTTTTGATATTTAAATTTTTCCTTGGTGAAATGTATTCCAATCTCATTCAACTTAACTGTCCATAACATTTCCTCTCCCAAGATGTCACCTCACAAACCCCCTACAATACTTCTTTTCACAGATTTTTTTTACAGTTTTCCTCGTTCCCATTCTGCAAGAACCGGCCTTACATTAGGACAAAGTTAATCTCCTTTCCCTCTAAAGGTTTAAGGAAGAGCCGAAACCTCCAAATCCCTTTGTTCACACAGGACTCAACTCGATTAGCATATCAATGGAAGGAGCTGTTAGCCTGGGGGAAAGGCAGGCTAGAATTAAGGTAGAAGCAATTCCCATTGCATTTACACCAATACACTCTAATATCTTTAATTCCTCTTTACTATGAAGCAAAAAATAGACACACTTACATTCAGTACTCTTCATCCTCACTACCTGACACCACGAAATTAAAATAAAAAAATAAGAATTTCCCACACCGAGCTGGTTCCTCTCCCGAGTCCTCTAAAGACTGACACCCCGTATCGTCACCCCTCAGCACTCCTGGGACATAAAGCTTCTCCTCACTCTTTCTCGCTCTGTCTGTCCAAGGAGCAGCTCTGAGGGTCTGCAGAAGTACAGAAACTGCCTCAGCACAGTGGAGCCACCAGAAGCCTCGAGAAGCTTTGTGGAATTCCTGAAAAGGTGAAGCCGTGTCTGCGTGCACGAGAAGCCACCTGCTCTACGTGGGTTTACGCTGGTTCAAGCAGAAACGTGAGGGTTCCGTGGGGGTCTCTTGATCTGAGTGACCCACCATAAATGCACACAGCTGGAAGACCAGACACTAGTGCAGGCTGGCCCTGTGCTAAATGAGTCCGCACTGATTGGCAGATCCACCCAGGACCTGTCCCTTGACTCCTTCCCTTGGCTCCTCCCCACTGTCTCTCAGTACCTCAATGCACCCCAGGCCCTCACCTCACACTGGCGGACTGATCCAAACCACTGCCTGGTTTAGCCTAAGCGCTTTTGATTGGACATTTGAAGGTGAGCTGTGCATTTCCCTGCAGGTCCACCTCATCCTTTCTCCTCATTGACCTCTGCTTCCACCCACACGCCCCTGGAGCTCAACCCCATTTTTTCTCCTCTGTAGTCATCACTGTAAATCACAACAAAAACCCAAACCATAATGCTAAACTAACGTAGGGAAGTGACAAGAGAATTAAAATGTTAAATCGAGCTACATTCAGAGACTCATCAGCTCTGTGGTCGGGCCAGGAGGGTACCTGCAGAACAAAGGAAGATTTCTACTGGAATTGCTAACAACCCATTTCCCACACCTGTAAAGGGGAAACAGGAAAAACAGAGCCTTTAAGTGTCTGCCCTACACAAAATAAAATCATTCATTCCCTGTGTCTAAAACCATAGACAACCTGTGGAATGGGAACTGACCGCAGGCTTTTCACGCTACATACTCTTATCCTTTCTCAATGTTTGTCCATGGCAAAGGAAATGGGTAAACAAAGTCTTTAAACTGTAACTCACGGGAACAAAAGAATGATATATAAACTGGACTTACCCACAATACACGGGGCTTTTTCCTTGTCTTGGCTTTTTGTCTTCGCTATTTCTAGTCTTTGCTTTTCCCCTTTTTACAATACACTTTCCTTTTGACTCTAACTATGGCGGGCATGTTGAATTCTTTCTACACTTTCCACCAAAGAACCTACTCTTCTCTCCGGGGAGGGGTTGTCTCTCCGCACTCCGGGAAATTTGCCCTGTCCTGCTTCAAACTATAACCATAACGCATGACTCATAAATGATAACCGTAAACCATAACCAACATAAACATAACCAGAAACCCTAAACGTAATCCATAATCTATCTTCAAAAACAGTAAACTACACATAACCATAAACAGTAACCATAAACCATAACCAAATTATAATCCATAACCTGAACCCCTAACTCAGCCCCAAACTTCATCCCAGCCAACTCTTATCTTAGCCCTCTAAATCATAAACATTTTAGATATAGAACTTCCTACAGAATCAAAAAAAAAAAAAAGCCTTAGAGCAAGTAAACAATTTTGGCAGAGTTACGGGACTAAATATCAATAAACAATCTGTTTTACTCGTATGAGAGCAAGGAATAATCCTGAGAAGAATTTAAGTAAATAATCACATTTTTAATCATTTCAATGTTAATAAATGTTTTGAAATGGATTTAATCAAACTGCAGGATTTGTACACTGAAAATCGAAACATCTCATGGTGATGAAAAGAATTAACACTGTTTAGATGGCAATAGTACATAGCTGATGCACAGATTTGATGTGATTCCTATGAAAATTCACAGAGGTCTTTGGGAAAAATGTACAGGCTGATCCACTTATATAAAATTTCAAGGGATGCCAAAGAGCTGCAACAGTCTTCAAAAAGAATATCAAAGTTAGAGGCCTGCACTTCCCAATTTTAATTCTTAATAGAAAGCGACAGTGAAAAAAACATTGTGATACTGGCATAAAGAGATACAGATAGATCAATGAAACTGAATGAAAAGCCCAGAAATAAACCCATCCATTGACAGACCATTGATTTTTGATAAAATGGCTAAAAAAGGGTCTTTTCAAAAATGGAGCCAGGCGATTGGTCATCCACTTGAAGAGAAATGAAATGGGATCCTAACCTCACGTCGCATGCAAAAATTAATTCAAAGTAAATAAATGGCTTAAATAGGCAAAGTAAAATTATAAACTCTCAAAGAAAACAGAGATAAATTTTCATGACCTCGAATTTACCAATGGTTTCTTAGAACAGACACCAAACAGAACCAACTAAAGAAGAAATAATTAAATTCAATTTGCTCAAAATGAAAAACCTTATGTGCATCAAAAGAAGCTACCCAGAAAGTGAAAAGACAGGCTACAGAATGGAAGAAAATAGTTACACATTATATCTCTGATAAGAGTCTGTTATCCAGAAGAAAGAACTTTTAAAAGTTATTGACAAAAAGACAAACGGGACAATTTTAAAATGCACAATGGATTTGATTACACCCTTCTCCAGAGAAGACCTACGATTTGACCAACAGACACACGAAAAGATGTTAAACATCGTCAGTCGTGATGGAAATGCCAATTAAAACTACCGTGTGATACAGCTTCACTCACACTACAATGGTTGTAATTGAGAATGCCAAAAATAACAAACACTGGCAATGATATAGAAAAATTGGAATCCTTAGATATTGCTCCTGAGGGTGTAAGACTATGATTGAGCATCACTTAATTTAAATAACAAAGCCTTGAAAGTTTCAGCTCACCAAAGACACCTAGAAAAACTTAAAAATGCACATGTACAAATAATTATTGCTAAATAGTTGACCTAAAAATCGTTATTAGTATCTATTTTATTTATTAGATAAAACTATGACATTGCAAATCCAATTGTTATCTTGAGTTTTCTTGATATTTTCTATATCAAGCTATTTTCTTTATATACTTTGTAACACAGCTAAATTAAACTTATTTTTTATACCCAGCTAAAACATATATAGTTTATATTAATAACCTTCAAAAACATGTCTATGCAATCCAACCAAACTTAAGCCAGCTTTAACATCAAATATCGTCTCTGATCATATGATCCTGAAATGCATTTGAGTTTGTTTCTATTTTCTCTCTTAATTTATATCAGCATTTAATTCCTTTAAGCCAATCAAAATATTACAAAC
The DNA here is from genome assembly GCF_902729225.1 of Pteropus medius. Lineage (NCBI taxonomy): Eukaryota > Metazoa > Chordata > Mammalia > Chiroptera > Pteropodidae > Pteropus > Pteropus medius. Next base: position 31,733 of record NW_024353394.1, on the reverse strand, counting down.
TAGTAATACTAGTCGGAGACAAAAACATCCTGCCACACGTTATACAGACAAACGCAAAAGTTTCACAAATAGAGATCAAAACATAGACAGAATTACTAGTGATCGTAGAGAACACTCTGATGTCTTACCAGTGAAATGGCCGCTTGTCATGAGAGTTCTATAAAACGTTTTCCGATTGAGAGTTTCTCCAATTCAGAGAATCCACAGTCTGACCATTAATGGTAGGATTTTAATAGCGACTCAAAGCAATAAGCCTTTTGACAGCTTAACTAAAGAAGCCAAAGGCTTTCTATTATTATGACAAATGACAAAAAACAGACACTGAAAAAAGTGACCATCTCTAGAAGAAAAGTTTCAATGAACAAAATGAGGAGTTGCTAAGTCCGGGTGAGGGGCCGAACAGGTAGTGCAGGGACATTGCCTCCCCCTCCAAGATATGGCTCTGGAAAATTTTCCTTTCTTCAGATCTCCCCGTTTTAGCCCTAGCTGAGGTGATAAGCCCAAAAACGTCTTTTCCAGACCAGATGCCATCTTTGGCCAAAGCAAAATTTTTGGCTACTTCTAATATCATTATAATCTCATCCGCATTGCACATACTTCATCTCCCATTGCGCACCTGACACTAACACAGTTCCAGAAACATCTTATGAAAAAGAAAAGCCAGAAAACAAAGTTCCCCACCTACTGGGAGGAGACAACAAGGCCAAATCGGCATTCTCCAGGGAGAACAAAAAGTTCATAACGAGCCATCTTGGCGGGACTTTGTCCCTCTCCCTCTCTCTCCCCACCCTTTCCTCCCTCTTCCTCTCTCAAGGTGAAGCCTGCACTCCACCTCCTCAAGTGAGTACTTTAACATTAATAAAATTCGTGCTTTCCTGCTTGCTGTTCATCTTACCTTTCGATTCTTTCTTGTGGAATTCAGCAAGAATCTGATCATTGGACACACAAGAACTCCAGCTGTTCATCTCACCCTGGAATTCTTTCTCGCGGAATAAGATGAGAACCTTTCCACGGACACAGGTTATAGCTTGACAAATATTTTTTCATGACAATCTAAGTATAGATGAGAGGAAAAGGACTCGCAGCGATTCTAAATTCTACCAAAGACCACAGGAATAGATCCAGAAGGCTGACAGGGTAAACAAAAATAACGTTTATTTCGCCCAGTGGAAGACCATGATCTCTCAGCTACAGAAGTTTCCAGGAGCTAGCGGTAACCCAGCCGTTAATTTTCCTGCCACCATAAAAAGATGGAAGTTTTGTAGTGTTCTGAAATCCATCCTAAGTGCGCAGAAAGAGGCAGAACCTGGGACCTAAGGAAGACTATGAAATCATCAAACCCCTTCCTTCACGCAGAACTATCCAGACGATTGGCATAGAAGGAGCTGTTAGCCTGGGGAAGATGCAGGCTGAAATGAAGGTAGAAGGAATTCCCTGTTATATGTAGACTAATAGACCATAGAGCTTTAGTTCCACTATAACACGAAGCAAAAATAACAGATACACGTATGTTCAGTACTCCTCACCCTCACTATGCTACACCGCAGAATTAAAAAAAAAAAGAAAAAATTTTCCTCACCGAGCCATGTCCTCTGCTTTGTCATCTGAAGACAGACAGCACCTCTCCCCACACTTGGCACTCCTGTCCAGATTTGTGACATTTGGATTTGGGACACTTCTCCTCACTTTCTCTTTTCATCATGTCCCTGGTGCAGCTCCCAGGGGCTGCAGAGATAGCAGGCCTGCCTCACACAATGGCGCCACTGGAAGCCTCGAGAAGCTTCTTCCGGCTTTCTGAAAAGGCAGAGCATACACGATGTGGCTCACACTAGATCACGTGAGTGTGATAGGAGGGTGGGGTGTCCACGCGTGCTCACGTGGGGGGTCGCATGGTGGTCCACGCGGGATGGAGACTATGCCCAGAGCATCCAGAGGACCCTGTCTAGAGTAAGGCCGACCCAACTCTACACTGATTGGTGAATCGCCCCAGGACCAATCCCTTGGCTCCTCCTCATCGGCTCTCAACACCACCCTCAACCTCACACTGGCCCCACCCTCCAATACCCAGACCTTGCCCCTTTTCAAGGCCAAGCGGCCGATAGCTAATGGCGAGAAGGCGCGGATTAGACCCACGTTGTGTGGGCTGCATGCCTGGGAGGAATACTTCGGCACGAGGACAACCAGTCTGTCCCCAGTCCTCCCCCCGACGGAGGACTTTGTTCAGCCGCAGGTGTTAGAGACATCCTTCCTGACCAGGCTTTGGCAAACAGGGTTTTTCAAGCGTTAGCTTTCATGGTAGAACACTTAGCAGAATTGCGTACATAGGTTAACCCAAATTACTTCATAATTTTTAATAACTAAAGCAAGCTTTCAAACAGAATTGATATAGAAGTATAAGAATGTCGAAGATGCTCATAAGTCATTTTCAGAACGTCTATACTTACTCTGCTGCCAAATCATGCTCTTCTAATTAAGCTTGCTGCATCTCAAAATATGAGCAACTGCGAGAAATGTGAATTGATTTATCGTGGCATTTTGTTTTCTCTTATGCTTAATTATAGGGTCCCCTTGACTTAGCAACACCTAATTCAAAAATCATCAGTGGGGAACCACAGGTAGTGCCTGAAGAGGTGTCATGGTGGACCACCGCCCGAGAGTAGAGCCATCGTGAAAAGTTATTCTCTGCTGCCATCTAGTGGACATTTTGGTAATATCAGCCTAGTGTGTGTCATCGTTAAGTTATTCTCTGCTGCCCTCTCGTGGACATCTCTTGAATAACACCCCAGTTCTGTGATGAAAATTTATTCTTTGCTGCCTTGTCAGGCATCTCGGGAATGGCACCTGAGTGTAGGTAATCGTGAAGATTTATTGTTTGCCTTCATCTCACGTGCATCTTGGGAATAACACCAGAATGCATGTAATAAGGAATTATTCTCTTCTGCCATCTGTTATGCATTCTGGGAATAATACCCAAGTGTATGTCATCATGAAAAGGCATTCTTTGCTGTTATTTTGTATGCAGCTCAAACATAATATCCCAGGGAAAAAAACTTCTGAGTGTATGTCATAAAAAGTTATGAACTAGTATCATTTTGTTGGCTTCTCCAGAATAACACTTGAGTTTCTTCTCTGCTGCCATCTCGTGTGCATCTTTGGAGTAAAAATGCATGCCTGTCATGAAAAGTTATTCTCTGCTGAAATCCTATTGGGATTTCGGGGATAACAGCAGAGTGTATGTCAGAAAAAGTTATTCTCTGCTTCTGTCTTGTGTGCACTTTGTGAAGATACCCGTGTGTACATCACAATGAATACATATTTTCTGCTGTCATCTCGTGGGCATTTTAAAAATAACACCAAGGTGTATGTCTTCCTAAATACTTATTTTCTGCTGCCATCTGGTGGGGTTTTTAGGACAAACACTTGAGTGGTTGTCATCATGAATATTCATTCTCTGCTTTCATCCAGTGGAAATTTTGGGAATAACGCCACAGTGCACGCCATGAAAACAATATTTCAGTGTTATTCCATGCGCATTTTATAAATAACACGCAGGGGCATGTCATCATAAAATGTTTTGGTCTATTGTCAATTCGTGCGCCTCTTGTTAAAAACAAAGATTGCGTGTCTTAAAACATTGTTTCTGGTGCCATCTTGCGGGCACATTGAAAATAACGCCCAGGTATATTTCACGTAAATTTGTTTTCTGCTGCTATCTGGTGTGAATTGGGGGAATAAAATCTGAGTGCGGTTCAGATACAAAATTGTTTTCTGCACCCATCTTGTGTGCGTCCTGACATTACGCTTGGGCGTTATTTTCAAAATACCCACGAGATGGCAGCAGAGAAAAACTTTTCATAATGGCATGCCCTGGGGGTTCTTTTCAAAATGAACATGAAAAAGCGGCAGAGCTGCCTTTATGAGCATCACTGTCATGTTATTCCCAAACTTCCCACCAGATGGCAGCACAGAACGCAGATTCATAATGACCTCCACTTGACGCCCGACGTTCAGGTGTCATTCCCAAAATGCCCACGAGAGGGCAGCAGAGGATCACGAATCACGTCTCAGGACCTAAACTCGGGTGCCATTCACCAAATGCACGCGAGATGAGACGGCAGCCGAGGAGAGTGTTCCCCTGCCTTAAGGGCTCTGCCCACCATTCAGATGAGAGTCCAGACCCTTGCTACTTAGCTCTCTCTGAAAGCGCTCCCGTCCTTTCCATATGTCTTCGCAGCCCGGGCCACGGCCCCTGGCCCCTCCCCTGTCCCTCCCGCCTCGGCCGTGTCCCCTCCGCGTATCCCCGCCCAGTGGCCCCTTCTCTCCCCTCCTCTTGTCCCCGCCCTCTGTCCCGCCCCGCCCCGCCCCGCCCCTGTCCCCGCCGCGCCTTGACTGGCAACCGGCCTCCGCAACACCGGCCAGAGCCGCAGCGGGGGGCCCGGAGCGGCAGCCATCGCCGCGGCCGGCCTGATCGAGCGCTCGCCACTGCTGCCCGCGCGTCCCGCTCGGGGGGCGTCACCCCCACTGTGCCGCCGCGATGCACGGAGAGCGGGCCCCAGAGGCGATGCGGCGCAGACCCATCGCCGGGCAGAGGCTACCCGCGCTCAGAGCCCTCGAGCGACGCGCGGACTTCGGGGTCCTGGAGAGCGCGCCCTCCTCGCACCTACATCCCGGGCCGAGGCCGGTTCTCGGCCATGCCGAAGGGGTGGGTCGGAGCTCTCGCATGCCGGGACGACCCAGCCCCGTCACCCACCACCCCCCACCCACCCCCGAACGCAAGCCTCACCGCTCTTGGCCGCTCGGCAGGAGTCCGACCCGGGCGCGGCCCGCCGCCATCCTCTCGGCCACCTGGGCACCTAGGCGGGTGCGGCCTTGCCACGTCCCGGCCCGGCCCTGTACCACACCCAGCCCTCGCCTGCGCTCCGCGCCGTGGCCGAGCCCGACCTGCCCAGAACCACGCGGAGACACCCGCCACACCACCAGGCAACGCTTTGGCCCGCGACCTCGCCCTCCGCCCAGAGCTCTCGGCCCTGGGGAGTGGCCCTGCGGAGCCCGGGAAGGGAAGGGCCGGGAGCGCAGAGAGGAAACAGCCCACGGCTGGCTGCAGGGGAGCAGGTGGAGGCGGACGCGCACCGACGTTCGTGCTGCCGTTGGACTCGGGCGCCTGCCCGGGACCCCCAAGACGGCGAGCGAGCGAGAGGGCGGGGACCCGGGGCGCGCAGGGGCACCCTGGCTGGAGGGCGACAAAAAGAGGGGGCGGCAAAAGCCTACGGCACCCGGTAATCCCAGGCGGTCTCCCACCCAAGTACTAACCAGGCCCGACCCTGCTTAGCTTCCGAGATCCGACGAGATCGGGCGCGTTCGGGGTGCCATGATCCTTGACGGAAGGAGTTGTCGCCTTCCACCACAAGAGCCCGAGCCTGCCTCCCGGGCGCCGGAGTCGTCCGCGCTTGCACCGCACGACCTGGAGAGGGGGGCGTTGCGGGGGATGGGCGGGGAACGGGGTTGCGGTGGCGGGGCGGGGGCGGGGGGTGCGGGTTCCGCGGGCCGCGCAAAAGCCCCGCGGGTCTTGGCCGGTTTGCGGCCTGGCCGATGGACCGGGCGGGCGCTCTCGCATCCCGGACCCGCCCGGGTCCCCGACCACCCGCCTCCCCGGTCTTGTCCGCTCGGTAGGACCCCCGGGCCCGGCGAGGCCCGCTAATCTCTCGGCCACCGGGGCTCCTAGGCCGCGGCGGCCCTGCCACGTCCATGCTCGGCCTTGACCCAGACCCATCCCTCCCCTGCGCTCCCCGCCGTGGCCGAGCCCGGCCTGCCCCAAACCCCGCGGAGACAGCGGCCACACCACCGGGCAACGCTTCGCCCCGCGCCCTCCGCCCTTGGGGCTCGGCCTCGCGGAGCCCCGGAAGGGACGGGCCCCGAGCACTCAGAGGAAACAGTTCAGGGCCGGCTGCAGGAGCACAAGTGAGGGCTGGCGAGGGAGCGGGGTGCGCGGCCCTTTTATTCCCGAAATGTCCACCAGATGGCAGCAAAGAGTAACTTGGTTCTAGTTCCTGCACTCTGGTGTCGTTCCCGAAATGGCCACCAGATGGCAGCAGGAAGTAAACTTTAATGATGACGTACACTTGCCTGTTATTTTCAAAACACCCACGAGATGGCAGCGGAGGCAAAACTCGTCATAATGACATGCCCTGGGGGTTCTTTCCAAAATGGACATGAAAGCGCGGCAGAAAGAACTTTATGAGCGCCACTGTCATGTTCTTCCCAAACTTCCCACCAGATGGCAGCAGAGAACGCAGATTCATAATGACCTCCACTTGACGCCCGACGTTCAGGTGTTATTCCCAAAATGCCCACGAGAGGGCAGCAGAGGATCACGAATCACGTCTCAGGACCTAAACTCTGCTGCTATTAACCAAATGCACGCGACATGAGACGGCAGCCGAGGAGAGTGTTCCCCTGCCTTAAGGGCTCTGCCCACCATTCAGATGAGAGTCCAGACCCTTGCTACTCAGCTCTCTCTGAAAGCGCTCCCGTCCTTTCCATATGTCTTGCAGCCCGGGCCACGGCCCCTGGCCCCTCCCCTGGCCCTCCCGCCTCGGCCGTGTCCCTTCCGCGTATCCCCGCCCAGTGGCCCCTTCTCTCCCCTCCTCTTGTCCCCGCCCTCTGTCCCGCCCCGCCCCGCCCCGCCCCTGTCCCCGCCGCGCCTTGACTGGCAACCGGCCTCCGCTACACCGGCCAGAGCCGCAGCGGGGGGCCCGGAGCGGCAGCCATCGCCGCGGCCGGCCTGATCGAGCGCTCGCCACTGCTGCCCGCGTCTCGCTCGGGGGGCGTCACCCCCACTGTGCCGCCGCGCTGCACGGAGCGGGCCCCAGAGGTGATGCGGCGCAGGTCCATCGCCGGGCAGAGGCTACCCGCGCTCAGAGCCCTCGAGCGCTGCGCGCAGGACTTCGGGGTCCTGGAGAGCGCGCCCTCCTCGCACCTTCATCCCGGGCCGAGGCCGGTTCTCGGCCATGCCGAAGGTGTGGGTCGGAGCTCTCGCATGCCGGGACGACCCAGCCCCGTCACCCACCGCCCCCCACCCAGCCCCGAACGCAAGCCTCATGGCACTTGGCCGCTCGGCAGGAGTCCGACCTGGGCGCGGTCCTGCCCTGGTCCCGGACCATCCGCCTCCCAATCTTGGCTGCGCGCCAGGACCCCGGCACGGGCGAGGCCCGCGAATCTCTCGGCCACCGGGGCTCCTAGGCCGCGGCGGCCCTGCCACGTCCATGCTCGGCCTTGACCCAGACCCATCCCTCCCCTGCGCTCCCCGCCGTGGCCGAGCCCCGCCCGCCCCAAACCCCGCCGAGACGGCGGCCACACCACCGGGCAACGCTCCGCCCCGAGACCCCAACCTCCGCCCAGCGCCCTCCGCCCTTGGGGCTCGGCCCCTCGGAGCCCAGGAAAGATAGGGCCCGGAGCGGAGAGAGGTAACAGCCCAAGGCCGGCTGCGGGAGAGCAGGTGGAGACGGGCGGTGGCGCGGGGCGCACCGATGTTCCTGTAGCCCTCGGGCTCGGTCGTCTGCCCCGGGTGCCCGCGGCTGCGAGCGAGCAGGGCCCGGGGGCGTCCAGGGGCACCCTGGCTGGATGGCCGCAAAAGGAGGGGGCGGCAAAAGCCTAAGGCACCCTGTAGTCAAGGACTGTGGCCATTCTAAACAGGAAGCGGATACAGAAGAAGAGACCTCTGTCCCTCAACATCCATACTAATGAGGCGGTTGGTGGCTCTTAGAAAAGAGGTAGGCGGGACAGTGAGGGGGTTTCCGGTCGGCCTGCAAAGACACGGAGGTCATCCTATCCTAGACGGGGTCCACCCTAATCCGCCCACAATTAAGCAAGCCAGAAGGCATTTTTTTTTTGCACTCACACAAAGAAACCAGTAGGCAGAGAATTAGGTACCAGTTTAAGCCACTGACTGGCACATGGGCAATGCAGACCCCAACGACCTTCACTCACCTGGGTCTCATTAGACCAGCATTATAATATGCTGCCTATGCCTGCAAGTTCATTCATATTATAACAGACTGAATGCTGGGAACAAACATGTTCAGAAGGCAAAATGATGACTCACTGGGTGCTGTCAATCTTCCTTGGCAATCAAGGAAGCCCAGTCTAAGTAACCAAACACAGCAAAAAGGGATAAAAAGCCTGAAGTCTTGGCTACCGGGCCTTTTGAGCCACGCTTCTCTTGCTCAGGCCCGCTTCCACGTCTGGAAGTGGACTTTCCCTCCTAAGAAAACTTTTCCGATGTATTTCGGTGTCTTACTCAATTCTTTGTTCGAGACATCAGGAACCTGGACAACGTGCCGGGAGAGGACCCCGTTCTCCAGTAATAATAACACAGAAGAAAGAAAAAAATACCATCCCTGGGAGATCAGTTAGAGAGAGAGAGAGAGAGAGAGAGAGCGCGCGCGCTTGAGATTTTAAGTCCAAGAACTTAGCTGCACAAATACTTTTTTCGCACCAATCGGAATGTACGAACAGACTGGCAGCACTTCTAAATTCTCCCAGACCCTGCAGAAATAGATCAAAGACTGACAGGGAAAATAAAAATACTGCTCTCCTCTGCCAACAGACGTTCGTGACCTCTCGGCTGCAGCAGTTCACAGGAGCTAGTGGGATCCCAACCGTTAACCCGCCTGGTGACAGAAGAAAAGTGCTCGTTGGTTTTCTCAAATTCAACTTCACCTGGCGGTCGAGTCTAGACATCTTTGATCGGGGGTAGGGAAAGAGGTGGAATCCAGGTAAGAGCGGGAAATATTCAAATCTCAGTGTTTGCTCCACCCAGAAATAGGCACCCATTTTACAGCAATCAGCATGCCCGTGACGGCTGTCAGCGAGGGGGAAAGGCAAGGGGAAATTAGGATAGAGGCAACTCCCCCCTAATATGGGCAGGACTCAGAATACCGTAGTTCTTCTAGAATACGAAACAAGAAATTGATAAACCTATGTTTACTCCTTACCTGTCTTACACCAAATATGAAAATAAGAAAAGAAAGAACTCTCCATATCGAGCCGTATCTCTGCCGGGTCCTTTGAAAACCGACCCTTCTCCCCAACCCCTATTCAGTCCTAGCGAAGAAGGGCCCGGTTGGGACCCTGCAGTAGAGGACGCACAGCATCCCAGGCTGCGCTTTTCCGTGCACTGTAGCTTAACAGTAGATTGCACTCCCTGGCTTCACACGTAGCTTGAAAGGTCCCCTGCCGCACAAAATTTCACTGCAACGAACGATCGATACCTTTGTGCTTACTGATCACAATCCTTCGGATCTAGCGCGCTTTCCAGACTACTCCCATCTTTATTCTGGGGTTGCTGATGGCCCTGGAGGACCACGTGGCAAGAGGGATGGCTCCATGAAGCATGACAGGCCTAAGAACGCCCACGCAGCCCCCGAAAAATGCCCAGATGTGCCATTAAATACCCTGAGCAGGATGGGGAAAATGCGGCGGTTTGGGAAGGTGTTCACCTACTGCCTTCTCGGATAACCGAGACTCCGACAATAAACGCTTATTCTAAATATCCCGAGTACTCCTGTGTTGGGACGCTGTGGGCCTCTACGTCACCAGCCAATACGCTGGGCGTCATGGATGAACTACCCAGGATGCGGCAGACGTGGCGTCAAGTTTGAATTCCCGATTTCCACGTTACTCGCCACCAAAAAAAAAAAGAAATCGACAGTAACCGAAACATGGTGGTATCGGCAGAAAATCGAACACACCGAGCAGAATGGATCCCCAAATTGGACCCACGTCAATGTCGCTGGGGACGCTAGGCAGCCACACGCAAAATGACACTGGGCACGAGCCGACACTACGCAGAAAAAAGAAAAAAAACACAATTTTCCACACCGGCCCTCGCTCTGCCGCGTCCTCAGACCACGCGTCTCCGCCAACCGTGCGGCGGTGTTCGCCCACGGGAAGCCGCTCCTTCCCTTTGCCTCCCTCGGCGACTTGACCTAGGTCCGGCCGCGGTCCCGCCTCGTCCCCGAACCTCAGCACCTCCACAGCCAACGCTTCCCTCCCCCAAATTCCCGCCGAACCGCTTCCACCACAGGACCCGAAAACGCGACGTGGCGGCTCCGGCCCCGCCCTCCCGCTCTCCGCCGGGGTTTCGGGGAACGTTCGCCCGCGGGAGGCGCTGGCTTCAGATCGGGCCCCCGGGAACTGGATTCCGGGAACTGGATTCCGGGAACTGGTCTGGAAGAAACAAACCTGGAGGAAATGCTCGCGAGAGCTGCGACTGGCAGAAGCGCAGCCCCTGCCCCGGGCGCCCGCTCCGCTTCTCGTACAGACCGGAGCAGGGAGAGAGAAGTCACCTCTAAGTGTAGTCCCCGCCATGCCGCAGGCACCCGCTCTGCCACTCACGGGCTGCCCGAAGCGGAGATGATGGATTCGGCTCCACGTCTCTCACCTTCTCTCTTACACGGGGGACGACTCTGCCCCTCGCCATCGGGCAGGAGCCGTGATGGAGGGTGCCCCTCTAGGTCTCTCCTCAACCATTATTCCGGGACCCCCCCGCCCCGCCCCGCCCCCTAGGCCGCCACATACAAAGCTTCTGCCAACGTGGACGATTCGCCTTCGGGTCGCTCCTCCCATGTTTGCCAGTGCCCCTTACGCCCTCACATACTGGCCTTGTACTGGAATGGAGAAACGGCCTCCAAGTCTCCCCCATCCCCCATCCCCCAGGCACCCCGTCTTCCCCTAACACACATGCTAGAACTGGGTTAGAGAAATCGCCTGCAGGTCTCCACTGGCCCCTACGCAAGTGGGAGGGGAAAAAAGGTTCTATGGAAATTAACCTCACAAGCTGATCGGATCCCAGATTCCTACCTGGACAGGCCCTAGTCGATAGTCAGAACGCCACACCAACCCTTTCTTTACATACCATGTAACGCAGCTAATTAAACTTATTGTTTTTATATCCAGCTAAAACATATATAGTTTATGTTAATAACTTTCAAACACATGTCTACGTATGCCAACCAAACTTAAGCCGGCTTTAACAACAAATGTCGTCTCTGATCATATGATCCTGAAGTGCGTTTGAGTTTGTTTCTATTCTCTCTCCTGATTTATATCAGCATTTAATTCCTTTAAGCCAATCACATATTACAAACTGGTAAGAGCGGTCGGAGACAAAAACATCCCACCACACGTTATACGGACAAACGCGCGTCTTGAAACATTGTTACTGCTGCCATCTTGCGGGCACATTGAAAATAACGCCCAGGTATATTTCATCGTAAATTTGTTTTCTGCTGCTATCTGGTGTGAATTGGGGGAATAAAATCTGAGTGCAGTTCAGATACAAAATTGTTTTCTGCACCCATCTTGTGTGCATCCTGACACTACACTTGGGCGTTATTTTCAAAATACCCACGAGATGGCAGCAGAGAAAATCTTTTCATAATGGCATGCCCTGGGGGTTCTTTTCAAAATGAACATGAAAAAGCGGCAGAGCTGCCTTTATGAGCATCACTGTCATGTTATTCCCAAACTTCCCACCAGATGGCAGCACAGAACGCAGATTCATAATGACCTCCACTTGACGCCCGACGTTCAGGTGTCATTCCCAAAATGCCCACGAGAGGGCAGCAGAGGATCACGAATCACGTCTCAGGACCTAAACTCGGGTGCCATTCACCAAATGCACGCGAGATGAGACGGCAGCCGAGGAGAGTGTTCCCCTGCCTTAAGGGCTCTGCCCACCATTCAGATGAGAGTCCAGACCCTTGCTACTCAGCTCTCTCTGAAAGCGCCCCCGTCCTTTCCATATGTCTTCGCAGCCCGGGCCACGGCCCCTGGCCCCTCCCCTGGCCCTCCCGCCTCGGCCGTGTCCCCTCCGCGTATCCCCGCCCAGTGGCCCCTTCTCTCCCCTCCTCTTGTCCCCGCCCTCTGTCCCGCCCCGCCCCGCCCCGCCCCTGTCCCCGCCGCGCCTTGACTGGCAACCGGCCTCCGCAACACCGGCCAGAGCCGCAGCGGGGGGCCCGGAGCGGCAGCCATCGCCGCGGCCGGCCTGATCGAGCGCTCGCCACTGCTGCCCGCGCGTCCCGCTCGGGGGGCGTCACCCCCACTGTGCCGCCGCGATGCACGGAGAGCGGGCCCCAGAGGTGATGCGGCGCAGACCCATCGCCGGGCAGAGGCTACCCGCGCTCAGGACTTCGGGGTCCTGGAGAGCGCGCCCTCCTCGCACCTACATCCCGGGCCGAGGCCGGTTCTCGGCCATGCCGAAGGTGTGGGGCGGAGCTCTCGCATGCCGGGACGACCCAGCCCCGTCACCCACCACCCCCCACCCACCCCCGAACGCAAGCCTCACCGCTCTTGGCCGCTCGGCAGGAGTCCGACCCGGGCGCGGCCCGCCGCCATCCTCTCGGCCACCTGGGCACCTAGGCGGGTGCGGCCTTGCCACGTCCCGGCCCGGCCCTGTACCACACCCAGCCCTCGCCTGCGCTCCGCGCCGTGGCCGAGCCCGACCTGCCCCGAACTACGCGGAGACACCGGCCACACCACCAGGCAACGCTTTGGCCCGCGACCTCGCCCTCCGCTCAGAGCTCTCGGCCCTGGGCAGTGGCCCTGCGGAGCCCGGGAAGGGAAGGGCCGGGAGCGCAGAGAGGAAACGGCCCACGGCTGGCTGCAGGAGAGCAGGTGGAGGCGGACAGTGGCGCGGGGCGCACCGACGTTCGTGCTGCCGTTGGACTCGGGCGCCTGCCCGGGACCCCCAAGACGGCGAGCGAGTGAGAGGGCGGGGACCCGGGGCGCGCAGGGGCACCCTGGCTGGAGGGCGACGAAAAGAGGGGGCGGCAAGAGCCTACGGCACCCGGTAATCCCAGGCGGTCTCCCACCCAAGTACTAACCAGGCCCGACCCTGCTTAGCTTCCGAGATCGGACGAGATCGGGCGCGTTCAGGGTGCCGTGATCCTTGACGGAAGAAGTTGTCGCCTTCCACCACGAGAGCCCGAGCCTGCCTCCCGGGCGCCGGAGTGGTCCGCGCTTGCACCGCACGACCTGGAGAGGGGGGCGTTGCGGTGGCGGGGCGGGGGCGGGGGGTGCGGGTTCCGCGGGCCGCGCAAAAGCCCCGCGGGTCTTGGCCGGTTCGCGGCCTGGCCGATGGACCGGGCGGGCGCTCTCGCATACCGGACCCGCCCGGGTCCCCGACCACCCGCCTCCCCGGGCTTGTCCGCTCGGTAGGACCCCCGGGCCCGGCGAGGCCCGCTAATCTCTCGGCCACCGGGGCTCCTAGGCCGCGGCGGCCCTGCCACGTCCATGCTCGGCCTTGACCCAGACCCATCCCTCCCCTGCGCTCCCCGCCGTGGCCGAGCCCGGCCTGCCCCAAACCCCGCGGAGACAGCGGCCACACCACCGGGCAACGCTTCGCCCCGCGCCCTCCGCCCTTGGGGCTCGGCCTCGCGGAGCCCCGGAAGGGACGGGCCCCGAGCACTCAGAGGAAACAGTTCAGGGCCGGCTGCAGGAGCACAAGTGAGGGCTGGCGAGGGAGCGGGGTGCGCGGCCCTTTTATTCCCGAAATGTCCACCAGATGGCAGCAAAGAGTAACTTGGTTCTAGTTCCTGCACTCTGGTGTCGTTCCCGAAATGGCCACCAGATGGCAGCAGGAAGTAAACTTTAATGATGACGTACACTTGCCTGTTATTTTCAAAACACCCACGAGATGGCAGCGGAGGCAAAACTCGTCATAATGACATGCCCTGGGGGTTCTTTCCAAAATGGACATGAAAGCGCGGCAGAAAGAACTTTATGAGTGCCACTGTCATGTTCTTCCCAAACTTCCCACCAGATGGCAGCAGAGAACGCAGATTCATAATGACCTCCACTTGATGCCCGACGTTCAGGTGTCATTCCCAAAATGCCCACGAGAGGGCAGCAGAGGATCACGAATCACGTCTCAGGACCTAAACTCTGCTGCTATTAACCAAATGCACGCGACATGAGACGGCAGCCGGGGAGAGTGTTCCCCTGCCTTAAGGGCTCTGCCCACCATTCAGATGAGAGTCCAGACCCTTGCTACTCAGCTCTCTCTGAGAGCGCTCCCGTCCTTTCCATATGTCTTCCCAGCCCGGGCCACGGCCCCTGGCCCCTCCCCTGGCCCTCCCGCCTCGGCCGTGTCCCCTCCGCGTATCCCCGCCCACTGGCCCCTTCTCTCCCCTCCTCTTGTCCCCGCCCTCTGTCCCGCCCCGCCCCGCCCCTGTCCCCGCCGCGCCTTGACTGGCAACCGGCCTCCGCTACACCGGCCAGAGCCGCAGCGGGGGGCCCGGAGCGGCAGCCATCGCCGCGGCCGGCCTGATCGAGCGCTCGCCACTGCTGCCCGCGTCTCGCTCGGGGGGCGTCACCCCCACTGTGCCGCCGCGCTGCACGGAGCGGGCCCCAGAGGTGATGCGGCGCAGGCCCATCGCCGGGCAGAGGCTACCCGCGCTCAGAGCCCTCGAGCGCTGCGCGCAGGACTTCGGGGTCCTGGAGAGCGCGCCCTCCTCGCACCTTCATCCCGGGCCGAGGCCGGTTCTCGGCCATGCCGAAGGGGTGGGTCGGAGCTCTCGCATGCCGGGACGACCCAGCCCCGTCACCCACCGCCCCCCACCCAGCCCCGAACGCAAGCCTCATGGCACTTGGCCGCTCGGCAGGAGTCCGACCTGGGCGCGGTCCTGCCCGGGCCCCGGACCATCCGCCTCCCCAATCTTGGCTGCGCGCCAGGACCCCGGCACGGGCGAGGCCCGCGAATCTCTCGGCCACCGGGGCTCCTAGGCCGCGGCGGCCCTGCCACGTCCATGCTCGGCCTTGACCCAGACCCATCCCTCCCCTGCGCTCCCCGCCGTGGCCGAGCCCCGCCCGCCCCAAACCCCGCCGAGACGGCGGCCACACCACCGGGCAACGCTCCGCCCCGAGACCCCAACCTCCGCCCGGCGCCCTCCGCCCTTGGGGCTCGGCCCCTCGGAGCTCAGGAAAGATAGGGCCCGGAGCGGAGAGAGGTAACAGCCCAAGGCCGGCTGCGGGAGAGCAGGTGGAGACGGGCGGTGGCGCGGGGCGCACCGATGTTCCTGTAGCCCTCGGGCTCGGTCGTCTGCCCCGGGTGCCCGCGGCTGCGAGCGAGCAGGGCCCGGGGGCGTCCAGGGGCACCCTGGCTGGATGGCCGCAAAAGGAGGGGGCGGCAAAAGCCTAAGGCACCCTGTAGTCAAGGACTGTGGCCATTCTAAACAGGAAGCGGATACAGAAGAAGAGACCTCTGTCCCTCAACATCCATACTAATAAGGCGGTTGGTGGCTCTTAGAAAAGAGGTAGGCGGGACAGTGAGGGGGTTTCCGGTCGGCCTGCAAAGACACGGAGGTCATCCTATCCTAGACGGGGTCCACCCTAATCCGCCCACAATTAAGCAAGCCAGAAGGCATTTTTTTTTTGCACTCACACAAAGAAACCAGTAGGCAGAGAATTAGGTACCAGTTTAAGCCACTGACTGGCACATGGGCAATGCAGACCCCAACGACCTTCACTCACCTGGGTCTCATTAGACCAGCATTATAATATGCTGCCTATGCCTGCAAGTTCATTCATATTATAACAGACTGAATGCTGGGAACAAACATGTTCAGAAGGCAAAATGATGACTCACTGGGTGCTGTCAATCTTCCTTGTCAATCAAGGAAGCCCAGTCTAAGTAACCAAACACAGCAAAAAGGGATAAAAAGCCTGAAGTCTTGGCTACCGGGCCTTTTGAGCCACGCTTCTCTTGCTCAGGCCCGCTTCCACGTCTGGAAGTGGACTTTCCTTCCTAAGAAAACTTTTCCGATGTATTTCGGTGTCATACTCAATTCTTTGTTCGAGACATCAGGAACCTGGACAACGTGCCGGGAGAGGACCCCGTTCTCCAGTAATAATAACACAGAAGAAAGAAAAAAATACCATCCCTGGGAGATCAGTTAGAGAGAGAGAGAGAGAGAGAGAGAGCGCTTGAGATTTTAAGTCCAAGAACTTAGCTGCACAAATACTTTTTTCGCACCAATCTGAATGTACGAACAGACTGGCAGCACTTCTAAATTCTCCCAGACCCTGCAGAAATAGATCAAAGTCTGACGGGGAAAATAAAAATACTGCTCTCCTCTGCCAACAGACGTTCGTGACCTCTCGGCCGCAGCAGTTCACAGGAGCTAGTGGGATCCCAACCGTTAACCCGCCTGGTGACAGAAGAAAAGTGCTCGTTGGTTTTCTCAAATTCAACTTCACCGGGCGGTCGAGTCTAGACGTCTTTGATCGGGGGTAGGGAAAGAGGTGGAATCCAGGTAAGAGCGGGAAATATTCAAATCTCAGTGTTTGCTCCACCCAGAAATAGGCACCCATTTTACAGCAATCAGCATGCCCGTGACGGCTGTCAGCGAGGGGGAAAGGCAAGGGGAAATTAGGATAGAGGCAAGTCCCCCATAATATGGGCAGGACTCAGAATACCGTAGTTCTTCTAGAATACGAAACAAGAAATTGATAAACCTATGTTTACTCCTTACCTGTCTTACACCAAATATGAAAATAAGAAAAGAAAGAACTCTCCATATCGAGCCGTATCTCTGCCGGGTCCCTTGAAAACCGACCCTTCTCCCCAACCCCTATTCAGTCCTAGTGAAGAAGGGCCCGGTTGGGACCCTGCAGTAGAGGACGCACAGCATCCCAGGCTTCGCTTTTCCGTGCACTGTAGCTTAACAGTAGATTGCACTCCCTGGCTTCACACGTAGCTTGAAAGGTCCCCTGCCGCACAAAATTTCACTGGAACGAACGATCGATACCTTCGTGCTTACTAATCACAATCCTTCGGATCTAGCGCGCTTTCCAGACTACTCCCATCTTTATTCTGGGGTTGCTGATGGCACTGGAGGACCACGTGGCAAGAGGGATGGCTCCATGAAGCATGACAGGCCTAAGAACGCCCACGCAGCCCCCGAAAAATGCCCAGATGTGCCATTAAATACCCTGAGCAGGATGGGGAAAATGTGGCAGTTTGGGAAGGTGTTCACCTACTGCCTTCTCAGATAACCGAGACTCCGACAATAAACGCTTATTCTAAATATCCCGAGTACTCCTGTGTTGGGACGCTGTGGGCCTCTACGTCACCAGCCAATACGCTGGGTGTCATGGATGAACTACCCAGGATGCGGCAGACGTGGCGTCAAGTTTGAATTCCCGATTTCCACGTTACTCGCCACCAGAAAAAAAGAAATCGACAGTAACCGAAACATGGTGGTATCGGCAGAAAATCGAACACACAGAGCAGAATGGATCCCCAAATTGGACCCACGTCAATGTCGCTGGGGACGCTAGGCAGCCACACGCAAAATGACACTGGGCACGAGCCGACACTACGCAGAAAAAAGAAAAAAAACACAATTTTCCACACCGGCCCTCGCTCTGCCGCGTCCTCAGACGGACGCGTCTCCGCCAACCGTGCGGCGGTGTTCGCCCACGGGAAGCCGCTCCTTCCCTCTGCCTCCCTCGGCGACTTGACCTAGGTCCGGCCGCGGTCCCGCCTCGTCCCCGAACCTCAGCACCTCCACAGCCAACGCTTCCCTCCCCCAAATTCCCGCCGAACCGCTTCCACCACAGGACCCGAAAACGCGACGTGGCGGCTCCGGCCCCGCCCTCCCGCTCTCCGCCGGGGTTTCGGGGGAACGTTCGCCCGCGGGAGGCGCTGGCTTCAGATCGGGCCCCCGGGAACTGGATTCCGGGAACTGGATTCCGGGAACTGGTCTGGAAGAAACAAACCTGGAGGAAATGCTCGCGAGAGCTGCGACTGGCAGAAGCGCAGCCCCTGCCCCGGGCGCCCGCTCCGCTTCTCGTACAGACCGGAGCAGGGAGAGAGAAGTCACCTCTAAGTGTGGTCCCCGCCATGCCGCAGGCACCCGCTCTGCCACTCACGGGCTGCCCGAAGCGGAGATGATGGATTCGGCTCCACGTCTCTCACCTTCTCTCTTACACGGGGGACGACTCTGCCCCTCGCCATCGGGCAGGAGCCGTGATGGAGGGTGCCCCTCTAGGTCTCTCCTCAACCATTATTCCGGGACCCCCCCCCCCCCCCGCCCCCTAGGCCGCCACATACAAAGCTTCTGCCAACGTGGACGATTCGCCTTCGGGTCGCTCCTCCCATGTTTGCCAGTGCCCCTTACGCCCTCACATACTGGCCTTGTACTGGAATGGAGAAACGGCCTCCAAGTCTCCCCCATCCCCCATCCCCCAGGCACCCCGTCTTCCCCTAACACACATGCTAGAACTGGGTTAGAGAAATCGCCTGCAGGTCTCCACTGGCCCCTACGCAAGTGGGAGGGGAAAAAAGGTTCTATGGAAATTAACCTCACAAGCTGATCGGATCCCAGATTCCTACCTGGACAGGCCCTAGTCGATAGTCAGAACGCCACACCAACCCTTTCTTTACATACCATGTAACACAGCTACTTAAACTTATTTTTTTCTATCCAGCTAAACCATATATAGTTTATGTTAATAACTTTCAAACACATGTCTATGTATGCCAACCAAACTTAAGCCGGCTTTAACAACAAATGTCGTCTCTGATCATATGATCCTGAAATGCGTTTGAGTTTGTTTCTATTCTCTCTCCTGATTTATATCAGCATTTAATTCCTTTAAGCCAATCACATATTACAAACCGGTAAGAGCGGTCGGAGACAAAAACATCCTACCACACGTTATACAGACAAACGCGTGTCTTGAAACATTGTTACTGCTGCCATCTTGCGGGCACATTGAAAATAACGCCCAGGTATATTTCATCGTAAATTTGTTTTCTGCTGCTATCTGGTGTGAATTGGGGGAATAAAATCTGAGTGCAGTTCAGATACAAATTTGTTTTCTGCACCCATCTTGTGTGCATCCTGACATTACACTTGGGCGTTATTTTCAAAATACCCACGAGATGGCAGCAGAGAAAAACTTTTCATAATGGCATGCCCTGGGGGTTCTTTTCAAAATGAACATGAAAAAGCGGCAGAGATGCCTTTATGAGCATCACTGTCATGTTATTCCCAAACTTCCCACCAGATGGCAGCAGAGAACGCAGAGTCATCATGACCTACACTTGACGCCCGACGTTCAGGTGTTATTCCCAAAATGCCCACGAGAGGGCAGCAGAGGATCACGAAGCACGTCTCAGGACCTAAACTCTGCTGCTATTAACCAAATGCACGCGACATGAGACGGCAGCCGAGGAGAGTGTTCCCCTGCCTTAAGGGCTCTGCCCACCATTCAGATGAGAGTCCAGACCCTTGCTACTTAGCTCTCTCGGAACGCGCTCCCGTCCTTTCCATATGTCTTCGCAGCCCGGGCCACGGCCCCTGGCCCCTCCCCTGGCCCTCCCGCCTCGGCCGTGTCCCTCCCGCGTATCCCCGCCCACTGGCCCCTTGTCTCCCCTCCTCTTGTCCCCGCCCTCTGTCCCGCCCCGCCCCGCCCCTGTCCCCGCCGCGCCTTGACTGGCAACCGGCCTCCGCTACACCGGCCAGAGCCGCAGCGGGAGCCCGGAGCGGCAGCCATCGCCGCGGCCGGCCTGATCGAGCGCTCGCCACTGCTGCCCGCGCGTCTCGCTCGGGGGGCGTCACCCCCACTGTGCCGCCGCGCTGCACGGAGCCGGCCCCAGAGGTGATGCGGCGCAGGCCCATCGCCGGGCAGAGGCTACCCGCGCTCAGAGCCCTCGAGCGCTGCGCGCAGGACTTCGGGGTCCTGGAGAGCGCGCCCTCCTCGCACCTTCATCCCGGGCCGAGGCCGGTTCTCGGCCATGCCGAAGGGGTGGGTCGGAGCTCTCGCATGCCGGGACGACCCAGCCCCGTCACCCACCGCCCCCCACCCAGCCCCGAACGCAAGCCTCATGGCACTTGGCCGCTCGGCAGGAGTCCGACCTGGGCGCGGTCCTGCCCAGGCCCCGGACCATCCGCCTCCCCAATCTTGGCTGCGCGCCAGGACCCCGGCACGGGCGAGGCCCGCGAATCTCTCGGCCACCGGGGCTCCCAGGCCGCGGCGGCCCTGCCACGTCCATGCTCGGCCTTGACCCAGACCCATCCCTCCCCTGCGCTCCCCGCCGTGGCCGAGCCCGGCCTGCCCCAAACCCCGCGGAGACGGCGGCCACACCACCGGGCAACGCTTCGCCCCGCGCACTCCGCCCTTGGGGCTCGGCCTCGCGGAGCCCCGGAAGGGACGGGCCCCGAGCACTCAGAGGAAACAGTTCAGGGCCGGCTGCAGGAGCACAAGTGAGGGCTGGCGAGGGAGCGGGGTGCGCGGCCCTTTTATTCCCGAAATGTCCACCAGCTGGCAGCAAAGAGTAACTTTGTTCTAGTTCCTGCACTCTGGGGTCGTTCCCGAAATGGCCAACAGATGGCAGCAGGGAGTAAACTTTAATGATGACGTACACTTGCCTGTTATTTTCAAAACACCCACGAGATGGCAGCGGAGGCAAAATTCGTCATAATGACATGCCCTGGGGGTTCTTTCCAAAATGGACATGAAAGCGCGGCAGAAAGAACTTTATGAGCGCCACTGTCATGTTCTTCCCAAACATCCCACCAGAGGGCAGCAGAGAACGCAGAGTCATCATGACCTACACTTGACGCCCGACGTTCAGGTGTTATTCCCAAAATGCCCACGAGAGGGCAGCAGAGGATCACGAAGCACGTCTCAGGACCTAAACTCTGCTGCTATTAACCAAATGCACGCGACATGAGACGGCAGCCGAGGAGAGTGTTCCCCTGCCTTAAGGGCTCTGCCCACCATTCAGATGAGAGTCCAGACCCTTGCTACTTAGCTCTCTCGGAACGCGCTCCCGTCCTTTCCATATGTCTTCGCAGCCCGGGCCACGGCCCCTGGCCCCTCCCCTGGCCCTCCCGCCT
The DNA here is from genome assembly GCF_902729225.1 of Pteropus medius. NCBI lineage: Eukaryota > Metazoa > Chordata > Mammalia > Chiroptera > Pteropodidae > Pteropus > Pteropus medius. The sequence continues at coordinate 10,824 of NW_024353394.1, read as the reverse complement.
CGGCCGTGTCCCTCCCGCGCATCCCCGCCCACTGGCCCCTTGTCTCCCCTCCTCTTGTCCCCGCCCTCTGTCCCGCCCCGCCCCGCCCCGCCCCTGTCCCCGCCGCGCCTTGACTGGCAACCGGCCTCCGCTACACCGGCCAGAGCCGCAGCGGGAGCCCGGAGCGGCAGCCATCGCCGCGGCCGGCCTGATCGAGCGCTCGCCACTGCTGCCCGCGTCTCGCTCGGGGGGCGTCACCCCCACTGTGCCGCCGCGCTGCACGGAGCCGGCCCCAGAGGTGATGCGGCGCAGGCCCATCGCCGGGCAGAGGCTACCCGCGCTCAGAGCCCTCGAGCGCTGCGCGCAGGACTTCGGGGTCCTGGAGAGCGCGCCCTCCTCGCACCTTCATCCCGGGCCGAGGCCGGTTGTCTGCCATGCCGAAGGGGTGGGTCGGAGCTCTCGCATGCCGGGACGACCCAGCCCCGTCACCCACCGCCCCCCACCCAGCCCCGAACGCAAGCCTCATGGCACTTGGCCGCTCGGCAGGAGTCCGACCTGGGCGCGGTCCTGCCCAGGCCCCGGACCATCCGCCTCCCCAATCTTGGCTGCGCGCCAGGACCCCGGCACGGGCGAGGCCCGCGAATCTCTCGGCCACCGGGGCTCCTAGGCCGCGGCGGCCCTGCCACGTCCATGCTCGGCCTTGACCCAGACCCATCCCTCCCCTGCGCTCCCCGCCGTGGCCGAGCCCCGCCCGCCCCAAACCCCGCCGAGACGGCGGCCACACCACCGGGCAACGTTCCGCCCCGAGACCCCAACCTCCGCCCGGCGCCCTCCGCCCTTGGGGCTCGGCCCCTCGGAGCTCAGGAAAGATAGGGCCCGGAGCGGAGAGAGGTAACAGCCCAAGGCCGGCTGCGGGACAGCAGGTGGAGACGGGCGGTGGCGCGGGGCGCACCGATGTTCCTGTAGCCCTCGGGCTCGGTCGTCTGCCCCGGGTGCCCGCGTCTGCGAGCGAGCAGGGCCCGGGGGCGTCCAGGGGCACCCTGGCTGGATGGCCGCAAAAGGAGGGGGCGGCAAAAGCCTAAGGCACCCTGTAGTCGAGGACTGTGGCCATTCTAAACAGGAAGCGGATACAGAAGAAGAGACCTCTGTCCCTCAACATCCATACTAATAAGGCGGTTGGTGGCTCTTAGAAAAGAGGTAGGCGGGACAGTGAGGGGGTTTCCGGTCGGCCTGCAAAGACACGGAGGTCATCCTATCCTAGACGGGGTCCACCCTAATCCGCCCACAATTAAGCAAGCCAGAAGGCATTTTTTTTTGCACTCACACAAAGAAACCAGTAGGCAGAGAATTAGGTACCAGTTTAAGCCACTGACTGGCACATGGGCAATGCAGACCCCAACGACCTTCACTCACCTGGGTCTCATTAGACCAGCATTATAATATGCTGCCTATGCCTGCAAGTTCATTCATATTATAACAGACTGAATGCTGGGAACAAACATGTTCAGAAGGCAAAATGACGACTCACTGGGTGCCGTCAATCTTCCTTGTCAATCAAGGAAGCCCAGTCTAAGTAACCAAACACAGCAAAAAGGGATAAAAAGCCTGAAGTCTTGGCTACCGGGCCTTTTGAGCCACGCTTCTCTTGCTCAGGCCCGCTTCCACGTCTGGAAGTGGACTTTCCTTCCTAAGAAAACTTTTCCGATGTATTTCGGTGTCATACTCAATTCTTTGTTCGAGACATCAGGAACCTGGACAACGTGCCGGGAGAGGACCCCGTTCTCCAGTAATAATAACACAGAAGAAAGAAAAAAAATACCATCCCTGGGAGATCAGTTAGAGAGAGAGAGAGAGAGAGAGAGAGCGCTTGAGATTTTAAGTCCAAGAACTTAGCTGCACAAATACTTTTTTCGCACCAATCTGAATGTACGAACAGACTGGCAGCACTTCTAAATTCTCCCAGACCCTGCAGAAATAGATCAAAGTCTGACGGGGAAAATGAAAATACTGCTCTCCTCTGCCAACAGACGTTCGTGACCTCTCGGCCGCAGCAGTTCACAGGAGCTAGTGGGATCCCAACCGTTAACCCGCCTGGTGACAGAAGAAAAGTGCTCGTTGGTTTTCTCAAATTCAACTTCACCGGGCGGTCGAGTCTAGACGTCTTTGATCGGGGGTAGGGAAAGAGGTGGAATCCAGGTAAGAGCGGGAAATATTCAAATCTCAGTGTTTGCTCCACCCAGAAATAGGCACCCATTTTACAGCAATCAGCATGCCCGTGACGGCTGTCAGCGAGGGGGAAAGGCAAGGGGAAATTAGGATAGAGGCAACTCCCCCATAATATGGGCAGGACTCAGAATACCGTAGTTCTTCTAGAATACGAAACAAGAAATTGATAAACCTATGTTTACTCCTTACCTGTCTTACACCAAATATGAAAATAAGAAAAGAAAGAACTCTCCATATCGAGCCGTATCTCTGCCGGGTCCTTTGAAAACCGACCCTTCTCCCCAACCCCTATTCAGTCCTAGTGAAGAAGGGCCCGGTTGGGACCCTGCAGTAGAGGACGCACAGCATCCCAGGCTTCGCTTTTCCGTGCACTGTAGCTTAACAGTAGATTGCACTCCCTGGCTTCACACGTAGCTTGAAAGGTCCCCTGCCGCACAAAATTTCACTGGAACGAACGATCGATACCTTGTGCTTACTAATCACAATCCTTCGGATCTAGCGCGCTTTCCAGACTACTCCCATCTTTATTCTGGGGTTGCTGATGGCACTGGAGGACCACGTGGCAAGAGGGATGGCTCCATGAAGCATGACAGGCCTAAGAACGCCCACGCAGCCCCCGAAAAATGCCCAGATGTGCCATTAAATACCCTGAGCAGGATGGGGAAAATGTGGCAGTTTGGGAAGGTGTTCACCTACTGCCTTCTCAGATAACCGAGACTCCGACAATAAACGCTTATTCTAAATATCCCGAGTACTCCTGTGTTGGGACGCTGTGGGCCTCTACGTCACCAGCCAATACGCTGGGTGTCATGGATGAACTACCCAGGATGCGGCAGACGTGGCGTCAAGTTTGAATTCCCGATTTCCACGTTACTCGCCACCAGAAAAAAAGAAATCGACAGTAACCGAAACATGGTGGTATCGGCAGAAAATCGAACACACAGAGCAGAATGGATCCCCAAATTGGACCCACGTCAATGTCGCTGGGGACGCTAGGCAGCCACACGCAAAATGACACTGGGCACGAGCCGACACTACGCAGAAAAAAGAAAAAAAACACAATTTTCCACACCGGCCCTCGCTCTGCCGCGTCCTCAGACCGACGCGTCTCCGCCAACCGTGCGGCGGTGTTCGCCCACGGGAAGCCGCTCCTTCCCTCTGCCTCCCTCGGCGACTTGACCTAGGTCCGGCCGCGTCCCGCCTCGTCCCCGAACCTCAGCACCTCCACAGCCAACGCTTCCCTCCCCCAAATTCCCGCCGAACCGCTTCCACCACAGGACCCGAAAACGCGACGTGGCGGCTCCGGCCCCGCCCTCCCGCTCTCCGCCGGGGTTTCGGGGGAACGTTCGCCCGCGGGAGGCGCTGGCTTCAGATCGGGCCCCCGGGAACTGGATTCCGGGAACTGGATTCCGGGAACTGGTCTGGAAGAAACAAACCTGGAGGAAATGCTCGCGAGAGCTGCGACTGGCAGAAGCGCAGCCCCTGCCCCGGGCGCCCGCTCCGCTTCTCGTACAGACCGGAGCAGGGAGAGAGAAGTCACCTCTGAGTGTAGTCCCCGCCATGCCGCAGGCACCCGCTCTGCCACTCAGGGGCTGCCCCGAAGCGGAGATGATGGATTCGGCTCCACGTCTCTCACCTTCTCTCTTACACGGGGGACGACTCTGCCCCTCGCCATCGGGCAGGAGCCATGATGGAGGGTGCCCCTCTAGGTCTCTCCTCAACCATTATTCCGGGACCTCCCCCCCCCGCCCCCTAGGTCGCCACATGCAAAGCTTCTGCCAACGTGGACGATTCGCCTTCGGGTCGCTCCTCCCATGTTTGCCAGTGCCCCTTACGCCCTCACATACTGGCCTTGTACTGGAATGGAGAAACGGCCTCCAAGTCTCCCCCATCCCCCATCCCCCAGGCACCCCGTCTTCCCCTAACACACATGCTAGAACTGGGTTAGAGAAATCGCCTGCAGGTCTCCACTGGCCCCTACGCAAGTGGGAGGGGAAAAAAGGTTCTATGGAAATTAACCTCACAAGCTGATCGGATCCCAGATTCCTACCTGGACAGGCCCTAGTCGATAGTCAGAACGCCACACCAACCCTTTCTTTACATACCATGTAACACAGCTAATTAAACTTATTTTTTTATATCCAGCTAAACCATATATAGTTTATGTTAATAACTTTCAAACACATGTCTATGTATGCCAACCAAACTTAAGCCGGCTTTAACAACAAATGTCGTCTCTGATCATATGATCCTGAAATGCGTTTGAGTTTGTTTCTATTCTCTCTCCTGATTTATATCAGCATTTAATTCCTTTAAGCCAATCACATATTACAAACCGGTAAGAGCGGTCGGAGACAAAAACATCCTACCACACGTTATACAGACAAACGCGTGTCTTGAAACATTGTTACTGCTGCCATCTTGCGGGCACATTGAAAATAACGCCCAGGTATATTTCATCGTAAATTTGTTTTCTGCTGCTATCTGGTGTGAATTGGGGGAATAAAATCTGAGTGCAGTTCAGATACAAATTTGTTTTCTGCACCCATCTTGTGTGCATCCTGACATTACACTTGGGCGTTATTTTCAAAATACCCACGAGATGGCAGCAGAGAAAAACTTTTCATAATGGCATGCCCTGGGGGTTCTTTTCAAAATGAACATGAAAAAGCGGCAGAGATGCCTTTATGAGCATCACTGTCATGTTATTCCCAAACTTCCCACCAGATGGCAGCTGAGAACGCAGAGTCATCATGAACTACACTTGACGCCCGACGTTCAGGTGTTATTCCCAAAATGCCCACGAGAGGGCAGCAGAGGATCACGAATCACGTCTCAGGACCTAAACTCGGGTGCCATTCACCAAATGCACGCGAGATGAGACGGCAGCCGAGGAGAGTGTTCCCCTGCCTTAAGGGCTCTGCCCACCATTCAGATGAGAGTCCAGACCCTTGCTACTCAGCTCTCTCTGAAAGCGCCCCCGTCCTTTCCATATGTCTTCGCAGCCCGGGCCACGGCCCCTGGCCCCTCCCCTGGCCCTCCCGCCTCGGCCGTGTCCCCTCCGCGTATCCCCGCCCAGTGGCCCCTTCTCTCCCCTCCTCTTGTCCCCGCCCTCTGTCCCGCCCCGCCCCGCCCCGCCCCTGTCCCCGCCGCGCCTTGACTGGCAACCGGCCTCCGCTACACCGGCCAGAGCCGCAGCGGGAGCCCGGAGCGGCAGCCAGCGCCGCGGCCGGCCTGATCGAGCGCTCGCCACTGCTGCCCGCGTCTCGCTCGGGGGGCGTCACCCCCACTGTGCCGCCGCGCTGCACGGAGCCGGCCCCAGAGGTGATGCGGCGCAGGCCCATCGCCGGGCAGAGGCTACCCGCGCTCAGAGCCCTCGAGCGCTGCGCGCAGGACTTCGGGGTCCTGGAGAGCGCGCCCTCCTCGCACCTTCATCCCGGGCCGAGGCCGGTTCTCTGCCATGCCGAAGGGGTGGGTCGGAGCTCTCGCATGCCGGGACGACCCAGCCCCGTCACCCACCGCCCCCCACCCAGCCCCGAACGCAAGCCTCATGGCACTTGGCCGCTCGGCAGGAGTCCGACCTGGGCGCGGTCCTGCCCAGGCCCCGGACCATCCGCCTCCCCAATCTTGGCTGCGCGCCAGGACCCCGGCACGGGCGAGGCCCGCGAATCTCTCGGCCACCGGGGCTCCCAGGCCGCGGCGGCCCTGCCACGTCCATGCTCGGCCTTGACCCAGACCCATCCCTCCCCTGCGCTCCCCGCCGTGGCCGAGCCCCGCCCGCCCCAAACCCCGCCGAGCCGGCGGCCACACCACCGGACAACGCTCCGCCCCGAGACCCCAACCTCCGCCCAGCGCCCTCCGCCCTTGGGGCTCGGCCCCTCGGAGCCCAGGAAAGATAGGGCCCGGAGCGGAGAGAGGTAACAGCCCAAGGCCGGCTGCGGGAGAGCAGGTGGAGACGGGCGGTGGCGCGGGGCGCACCGATGTTCCTGTAGCCCTCGGGCTCGGTCGTCTGCCCCGGGTGCCCGCGGCTGCGAGCGAGCAGGGCCCCCTGGCTGGATGGCCGCAAAAGGAGGGGGCGGCAAAAGCCTAAGGCACCCTGTAGTCGAGGACTGTGGCCATTCTAAACAGGAAGCGGATACAGAAGAAGAGACCTCTGTCCCTCAACATCCATACTAATAAGGCGGTTGGTGGCTCTTAGAAAAGAGGTAGGCGGGACAGTGAGGGGGTTTCCGGTCGGCCTGCAAAGACACGGAGGTCATCCTATCCTAGACGGGGTCCACCCTAATCCGCCCACAATTAAGCAAGCCAGAAGGCATTTTTTTTTTTTTGCACTCACACAAAGAAACCAGTAGGCAGAGAATTAGGTACCACTTTAAGCCAGTGACTGGCACATGGGCAATGCAGACCCCAACTACCTTCACTCACCTGGGTCTCATTAGACCAGCATTATAATATGCTGCCTATGCCTGCAAGTTCATTCATATTATAACAGACTGAATGCTGGGAACAAACATGTTCAGAAGGCAAAATGACGACTCACTGGGTGCCGTCAATCTTCCTTGTCAATCAAGGAAGCCCAGTCTAAGTAACCAAACACAGCAAAAAGGGATAAAAAGCCTGAAGTCTTGGCTACCGGGCCTTTTGAGCCACGCTTCTCTTGCTCAGGCCCGCTTCCACGTCTGGAAGTGGACTTTCCTTCCTAAGAAAACTTTTCCGATGTATTTCGGTGTCATACTCAATTCTTTGTTCGAGACATCAGGAACCTGGACAACGTGCCGGGAGAGGACCCCGTTCTCCAGTAATAATAACACAGAAGAAAGAAAAAAAATACCATCCCTGGGAGATCAGTTAGAGAGAGAGAGAGAGAGAGAGAGAGCGCTTGAGATTTTAAGTCCAAGAACTTAGCTGCACAAATACTTTTTTCGCACCAATCTGAATGTACGAACAGACTGGCAGCACTTCTAAATTCTCCCAGACCCTGCAGAAATAGATCAAAGTCTGACGGGGAAAATGAAAATACTGCTCTCCTCTGCCAACAGACGTTCGTGACCTCTCGGCCGCAGCAGTTCACAGGAGCTAGTGGGATCCCAACCGTTAACCCGGCTGGTGACAGAAGAAAAGTGCTCGTTGGTTTTCTCAAATTCAACTTCACCGGGCGGTCGAGTCTAGACGTCTTTGATCGGGGGTAGGGAAAGAGGTGGAATCCAGGTAAGAGCGGGAAATATTCAAATCTCAGTGTTTGCTCCACCCAGAAATAGGCACCCATTTTACAGCAATCAGCATGCCCGTGACGGCTGTCAGCGAGGGGGAAAGGCAAGGGGAAATTAGGATAGAGGCAAGTCCCCCATAATATGGGCAGGACTCAGAATACCGTAGTTCTTCTAGAATACGAAACAAGAAATTGATAAACCTATGTTTACTCCTTACCTGTCTTACACCAAATATGAAAATAAGAAAAGAAAGAACTCTCCATATCGAGCCGTATCTCTGCCGGGTCCCTTGAAAACCGACCCTTCTCCCCAACCCCTATTCAGTCCTAGTGAAGAAGGGCCCGGTTGGGACCCTGCAGTAGAGGACGCACAGCATCCCAGGCTGCGCTTTTCCGTGCACTGTAGCTTAACAGTAGATTGCACTCCCTGGCTTCACACGTAGCTTGAAAGGTCCCCTGCCGCACAAAATTTCACTGGAACGAACGATCGATACCTTCGTGCTTACTAATCACAATCCTTCGGATCTAGCGCGCTTTCCAGACTACTCCCATCTTTATTCTGGGGTTGCTGATGGCACTGGAGGACCACGTGGCAAGAGGGATGGCTCCATGAAGCATGACAGGCCTAAGAACGCCCACGCAGCCCCCGAAAAATGCCCAGATGTGCCATTAAATACCCTGAGCAGGATGGGGAAAATGTGGCAGTTTGGGAAGGTGTTCACCTACTGCCTTCTCAGATAACCGAGACTCCGACAATAAACGCTTATTCTAAATATCCCGAGTACTCCTGTGTTGGGACGCTGTGGGCCTCTACGTCACCAGCCAATACGCTGGGTGTCATGGATGAACTACCCAGGATGCGGCAGACGTGGCGTCAAGTTTGAATTCCCGATTTCCACGTTACTCGCCACCAGAAAAAAAGAAATCGACAGTAACCGAAACATGGTGGTATCGGCAGAAAATCGAACACACAGAGCAGAATGGATCCCCAAATTGGACCCACGTCAATGTCGCTGGGGACGCTAGGCAGCCACACGCAAAATGACACTGGGCACGAGCCGACACTACGCAGAAAAAAAGAAAAAAAACACAATTTTCCACACCGGCCCTCGCTCTGCCGCGTCCTCAGACGGACGCGTCTCCGCCAACCGTGCGGCGGTGTTCGCCCACGGGAAGCCGCTCCTTCCCTCTGCCTCCCTCGGCGACTTGACCTAGGTCCGGCCGCGGTCCCGCCTCGTCCCCGAACCTCAGCACCTCCACAGCCAACGCTTCCCTCCCCCAAATTCCCGCCGAACCGCTTCCACCACAGGACCCGAAAACGCGACGTGGCGGCTCCGGCCCCGCCCTCCCGCTCTCCGCCGGCGTTTCGGGGGAACGTTCGCCCGCGGGAGGCGCTGGCTTCAGATCGGGCCCCCGGGAACTGGATTCCGGGAACTGGATTCCGGGAACTGGTCTGGAAGAAACAAACCTGGAGGAAATGCTCGCGAGAGCTGCGACTGGCAGAAGCGCAGGCCCTGCCCCGGGCGCCCGCTCCGCTTCTCGTACAGACCGGAGCAGGGAGAGAGAAGTCACCTCTAAGTGTAGTCCCCGCCATGCCGCAGGCACCCGCTCTGCCACTCACGGGCTGCCCGAAGCGGAGATGATGGATTCGGCTCCACGTCTCTCACCTTCTCTCTTACACGGGGGACGACTCTGCCCCTCGCCATCGGGCAGGAGCCGTGATGGAGGGTGCCCCTCTAGGTCTCTCCTCAACCATTATTCCGGGACATACAAAGCTTCTGCCAACGTGGACGATTCGCCTTCGGGTCGCTCCTCCCATGTTTGCCAGTGCCCCTTACGCCCTCACATACTGGCCTTGTACTGGAATGGAGAAACGGCCTCCCAGTCTCCCCCATCCCCCATCCCCCAGGCACCCCGTCTTCCCCTAACACACATGCTAGAACTGGGTTAGAGAAATCGCCTGCAGGTCTCCACTGGCCCCTACGCAAGTGGGAGGGGGAAAAAGGTTCTATGGAAATTAACCTCACAAGCTGATCGGATCCCAGATTCCTACCTGGACAGGCCCTAGTCGATAGTCAGAACGCCACACCAACCCTTTCTTTACATACCATGTAACACCGCTAATTAAACTTATTTTTTTTTATATCCAGCTAAAACATATATAGTTTATGTTAATAACTTTCAAACACATGTCTATGTATGCCAACCAAACTTAAGCCGGCTTTAACAACAAATGTCGTCTCTGATCATATGATCCTGAAATGCGTTTGAGTTTGTTTCTATTCTCTCTCCTTATTTATATCAGCGTTTAATTCCTTTAAGCCAATCCCATATTACAAACTGGTAAGAGCGGTCGGAGACAAAAACATCGTACCACATGTTATACAGAGAAACGCAAAAGTTTCACAAATAGAGATGAAAACATAGATAGAATTACTAGTGATCGTAGAGAACACCGTGATGTCTTACCAGTGAAATGGCCGCTTGTCATGAGAGTTCTCTAAAACGTTTTCCGATGGAGAGTTTCTCCAATTCAAAGAATCCACAGTCTGACCATTAATGGTAGGATTTTAATAGCAACTCAAAGCAATAAGCCTTTTGACAGCTTAACAAAAGAAGCCAAAGGCTTTCTATTTTTATGACAAATGACAAGAAAAAGACACCGAAAAAAGTGACCATCTCTAGAAAAAAAGCTTCAATAAACCAAATGAGGCGTCACTAAGTCCGGGTGAGGGGCTGAACAGGTAGTGCAGGGACCTTGCCTCCCCCTCCAGTATGTGGCTATGGAAAATTTTCCTTTATTCAGACCTCCCCGATTTACCCTAGCAGATGTAATAACCCCAAACCGGTCTTTTCCAGCCTAGATGCCATCTTTGGCCAAAGCAAAATTTTTGGCTACTTCTAATATCATTATAATCTCATCCGCATTGCAAATACTTCTGCTCCGATTGTGCACCTGACACTAACACAGTTCCAGAACCATCAGATGAGAAAGAAAAGGCAGAAAACAAAGTTCCCCACCTACTGGGAGGAGACAACAAGGCCAAATCAGCATCCTCCAGAGAGAACAAAAAGTTCATAACGAGCCATCTTGGCGGGACTTTGTCCCTCTCCCTCTCTCTCCCCACCCTTTCCTCCCTCTTCCTCTCTCAAGGTGAAGCCTGCACTCCACCTCCTCAGGTGAGTACTTTAACATGAATAAAACTCATGCTTTCCTGCTTGCTGTTCATCTTGCCTTTGATTTCTTTCTTGTGCAATTTAGCAAAAATCTGGTCATCGGACCCACTAGAACTTCAGCTGTTGATCTCACTCTGGAATTCTTTCTCGCAGAATAAGACGAGAATCTTTCCAGAGACACAGGTTATAGCTTCACGAATATTTTTTCATGACAATCTAAGTATAGATGAGAG
>NW_024353393.1:341758-384734 GCF_902729225.1 Pteropus medius | reverse complement strand
AGTATAGCACGAGGAATATAGTCAATAATATAATAACTATGTACTGTGTCAGATGAGTACTAGATTTATTGGGATGATCACTTCACATGTTATATAAATGTATAATCACTATATTGTACACCTAAAACTAATGTATGCCAACTGTAATTGAAAAATAAAAACATTTTTAAAAATTAAATGCATTATAAAAGAAGTAAACACAGATATATGTAAAAATTTGCTACAAGGAAGTAGTGAAAAATTAGAAAGAATATTAATTTAATAATTAGATATTTATTTTTTTCTTTATCCTTAATAAACTTTCTTAATAGAAATTTTTATATTCATAGCAAAATTGAGCAGAATATACAACGAATCACCATATATCCCCTGCACTCCTTCTCCCACATGCAAAGGCTCCCCCACAATCAACATCTCAGCACTAGAGTGTCACATTTGCTATAACTGATGAACCTCTATTAACACAACATTATCTCATAAAGTGCCTAGTTTACATTAGGGTTCACTCTTGATGTTGTATATTCTATAAGTTTTGGCAAATATATAATTACATATATCCACCATTATAGTAGTTTTACTGCCCTAAAATTCCTCTGTGCTCTGCCTAGTCATCCCTTTCTTTCCTCCCCCTCAATTCCTGGCAACTGCTGCTCTTTTTCACTTTCTTCATATTTTTGCCTTTTCCAGAATCATATAATTGGAATCATACAGTATGTGAGCTTTTCAAATTGGTTTATTTCACTTAGCAACAGGAATTTAAGGTATCTCCATGTCTTTACATGGCTTGTTAGCTCATTTATTTTTATCACTGAATAATATATTTCATTGTCTGGACATACCACAGCTTACTTATTCATTCATCTACAGAAGGACATCTTCAGTTTCCAAGTTTGGGCTATTATGAATAAAGCTGCTATAAACATCCATGAATATGTTTTTGTGTGGATGTAAGTTTTCAGTTCATTTAGGTAAATATCAAGGAACACAATTGCTGGAATGTGTGCAATGCTATGTTTAGTTTTATAAGAATCTGTGAAATTGTCTTCCAAAGTTCCTACACTATATTGCATTCCCACCAGCAATGAACGAGAGTGTCTACTGCTTCATATTCTCAACAGCATTCGGTATTGTCAAGGTTTTGGATGTTTACCATTATAATAGGTATGAAGTAGTGTCTCATTGTTGTTTTGTAATTCCCTGATGATGTATGATGTTGAGTATTTCTTTATATGCTTACTTCCCAACTGTATATCTTCTTTAATGACATGTCTATTCAGACCTTTGCCCATCTTCAATTGCAGTGCTCACATCTTTATTGTTGAGTTTTAAGAGTTCTTTGTATATTTTTCCCAGTCTATGACTTGTCTTCACATTCTCTTGACAGTATCTTTTGCAGAGAATATTTGTTTAAAAAAAAAGTAGGGCATTCTTATAAGATAAAATACAGCCACTTCAAGTAATACCAAAGCAGAATTTTAGCATAAATGTGTCCTCACAGTGTATTGAGTGAAAGACTCAGATATGATGTGTGTGTATGTGTATTAGGTGAATAGACAAATATAGAGAGCTAGATAGGTGTGTGTATTAAGGTTCTCCAGAGAAATAGAACCAATAGGAGACAGATTGATGATGATGATGATAGATGATAGATAGGTAGGTAGGTAGGTAGGTAGATAGATAGATAGATAGATAGATAGATAGATGATAGATAGATAGATAGATAGATAGATAGATAGATAGATATAGAAAAATAATAGATAAATAAATGTATTCATAACAAAATAAGGAGGAAATACTCATGACAATTACAGTCCTATGTATGTAACTGGTCATGTAGTTATAGCTGGTATTTATAAGAACATTCTCTTACTGCCCTTTCTGTATTCCCTTTGCCTTCAGCAAACACCTCAGCTGGTAATGGTTGTTTACCTGGTGGGATAAACCAAAACTCTATTCCTGAGAAGTCTGGGCCATTAGTAGTTCTGCTTTGATTGAGTTGTCATTTTGCATTGGCCCTAATCACTGGGCTTGGTAATACAAAGAAAACCCCTATGAAAACTCCTTTAATCCAAACATGCTCTCCCTTACTTCCATCATGGAATAGTAGTCCAATGTCCTTATGGTAGTCAATCATCCCAACCAGTACAGTAACTCCTTTGCTTGCCTCTTGACTCAGAGGCCTGAGGAGCCCGAAGTGGTCAGGTAGCAGTCTTAACTTCCAGTTCAATGGAATCATGGTTGTGTCTCCTGTTGAAATCGTTCTTCTCTTTGGAGTTAAGACTGCCAAGCCAGTAGAGCATAAGTTCATGGGAACGGACAGCAAAAATTTTAATCGAGAGTTCATTAAGGGTAGTATTGAGTGGTGGCACTCCCATTTGCACTCTTTTGTTCTTAGTCCTGTGAATCCTGGCTTTGAGAGAAAACGCGCAATATATTAAATGCTGATTTAATGCACATACAGACTTCTACAGAACTTTTGTCCCACTCTACAAGGTATTACAACCAGCTGGTGTCATAATTGAGTCTTCAAAAGTCCATTGCATCATTCTATGAAGGTACTTACTTCAGAATGGTGGGGACATGTTCCATGATCATAGGTCCATGGCTGCACCTGTTTTGCTATGAAGTGAGTGCCTGGATTAGAAAGAATGCTGTGTGGAATTCCACAATGCTGTATAAAATATTCTGTAAGTTCATGGATTACAGTTTTGGCAGAAGCATTGCCTGAAGGGAAGGCAACTCCATATTTACAATGTCTATTACAGTAAGAAAACATTTCTTCCATCATGAAAGAAGGCCAATATAATCAATCTGTCACCAGTTAACTGGCTGATTACCCCCAGAGAATGTTACCATATCAAGACTCAGCATTGGTCTCTGCTACTGGCAGATTTGGCACTCAGCAGTGGATTTAGATAGGTTGTCCTTGGTGAGTGAAAGTTTGTGTTGCTGAGCCCATGAATAACCTCCATTTTAACTCCATCATGGCTACTTTGTTCATGACCCCATTGGACGATGACACTGGCTGGGGAAATAAACTGACTGGTATCCATAGAAATGGTCATCATCCTATCTATTAAAATTCTCCTCTGCTGAGGTCATCCTTTGGTGAACATTCATTGGGACACACATTTTTTCCATATTTTTTGTCCATTCAAAGAATTCTATCCACATACCTCTTCCCCAAATTTCCTTGTCACCAATTTTCTAATCACATTCCTTCTAGACACCTGACCATTCAGTCAAACCATGGGCCATAGACGATGAATTAGTATATAATCACACATATGGACACTTTTTCTTCCAAGCAAAGTGAATGACCAGGTGTATTGCTTGAAGTTCTTAATGAGAAGATTTCCCTTCACCACTATCTTTCAGGAATGTCCCAGGGAGAGTTTGCTGTGCCGAAACTGTTTGCTTTTTGGTGTTGCATGCATATCGTGCAGAACCATCTGTAAATCAGGCTCAAATCTTCTCTTCCTCTGTGAACTGATCATAGAGAACTCCCTATGAGGCCCCTTAGGTGTGGGCTGGGAGAGAGAATGTTGTGTGACAGGAATGGGGATGAATGGCATTTGGACCACTTATTTATGTAACTTCCTTATGCCCTCAGGGCCTGCTTGTACCCAATTACATATGTAACAATTCCATTTGATGGTGAAATACAGCTATGCACACCCAACTTAATGGCTTGTTGGGTCAGATAACACCCAGTTCACGATGGGCAGCTCAGGTCAAATGGTAACTTTATGGTACATGGTTAAGCATTCAGTAGTAGGCCAAAGCTGTTTCTCAAAAGAAACATAGTTATACACAGAGGATGGCAGGATTGCTCCCAAATCCTAACAGCCTGTGCTGTTCCATTGATTCTCCTGGACCATATGATCCAAGTGGCAGAGCAGTTTGCATGACAGCCTGGACCTGCTGCAGAAACTTTTCTTGTTCTGGGTCCCACTCAAAACAAGTAGCTTTTTTGGTCACTCAGTAAATGGGCCTGAATAACACACCCCGATGAGGAATGTGTTGGCTCTAAAATCCAATAAGGCCTACTAGAAATTGTGTCTCTTTTTTGCTTGTAGATAAAGTAAGATGTAACAACTTATCCCTTCACCTAAGGGATATCTCTATATATCCCCACCCCACCGGACCCTTAGCGATTACAGCAAAGTAGAAGGTCCCTGAATTTCTGTTGGATTCATCACCCTTTGACATGTAAAATCTTACAAACAAGTCTAAAGTTGTTATTTCTTACTCACTAGGTCCAATCAGCATAATATTATTAATATAATAAACCAATGTGATATCTTATAGAAGGAAAAGTCAATCAGTATCCCTATTAACTAAATGATGACATAAGGTAGAGTTGATAAAAATCTGAGGTGTGGGAAGGTGTATTGCTGGTCTTATCATCTAAAGGGCAACTATTTCTGGTGCTCTTCACTAACATACCAAGAAAAAAGCACTTGCCAGATTAATAGCTGTATGCCAGAACTAGGAGATATGTTAATTTGCTCAAACCATGAAACCATATCTGGCACAACAACTGCAATTGGAGTCGCCTTCTGGTTAAGCTTACAATAATCTACCGTCATTCTCTGAAATCCATCTTTCTTCTGCACAGGCCAAATAGGTGAGTTGAATATGGATGTGTTGGGAATCATCATCCCTCCTTGTTTGAAGTCCTTGATCATGGCACTACTCTCTGCAATCTTTCCAGGAAATCAGTATTACTTTTGATTTACTATTTTCCTGGGTAGAGGTGGTTCTAGTGGCTACTATTTGGCCTTTCCCACCATAATAACCTTCACTCCACAAGTCAGGGAATCAATGTGGGGATTCTCTAGCTGCTGAGTATGTCTACTTAAATTATCCATTCTGGAGCTGGAGGAATAACCAACCATAATCTGAGTTTGGGAACATGAGCTAAAACTCCACTGATCAGCTGACCTCTGTAAGTCCTTACTCTGTCTGGTGAACCACAGAGATTTTTGGGGTCTTGTGGAATTAGTGTCATTTTAGAACCAGTGTCTAATTAGTCCCAAAAGTTCTGACTATTTCCTTTTCCCCAGTGTGCAGTAACTCTGGTAATAGGCCATAGCTATTTTTAGGAAAGTCTTGGAGAAAGACTAACAAAATAAATTTTTATTAGTGTTCTGAGGCCCTTCCTCAAGGAACCTAGCCTCCTCTTCAGTCTGGGTCTGTAAACCTCTAAAGACTAGGATTTAATAGAAGGCCATAACACTTCATTTTTATAATTCAGGTTAGACCTTTGTTCACCTGAACTAGAACTTTTCTGCTTAGGTAGATTAAATAAGAATTTAGTAAGATTCCTATCTATTTCACTTCTAGGAACACCAAGATCAATTAGCCAATGCCGTAGGTCTGTGCCAGTCTGACTATTCTGATCACTGCTTTGATTCTACTGTATATCACAATAACCATGCCCTTTTTGCCTTTGACAGCTGAGTGCTGCCACTTCAGAATCCAATTATTCACATTGTATTTAAATTTCCCAGTTAATAAGTACAGTTTCTACTGTAAGCTCTGGCCTATGGAAAAGAAGAATCACAGAGCTCTTAAAAGACGTCACAACTTCTTGGACAAATTCACTTCTCACTGTATTGGTAAAAGGTATGTCTTCTGGACCATCTGATGGTGGGTGAGTAGGTCTAAAATGGCAATCCACTATAAAATTCAAATTTCTGTAAAATTTTGAAATTGTTACTGGACCAAAAGGGGTCCGTCTGCTTGTGCATGAGTCAAAGGAAAGATAAGTGTAGGTTTCTAGCAAAGAAAGTAAAGATTTATTTTAGGGAGTTGCAAGTCCCAGAGACACAGGTGAGCTAATGCTCTCAACAACCTGGCCTGCTGGGTGTCTTGGAGAGTACAGATTATGTAGGGAAAAATCAGTCATGAAAACTAAGGAAGTTGGGGATGCGGGATGATTGGACAAAGCTGGGGTAATTCATCATTGTTTTTGATTCTGAGATTGGCCATGGTGCCATCTTGTCTGGTCCCATGGCCTGGTCCTATAGCCAATGGGGTTGTTGCTTTGCCTTGATTAGCCTGGAGCTGAAACACATCTAAGGCTAATATGTTATCTTTAGTGTAACCAAAACGTATTGTCCCCATGACTATAGACCTTGAGGCTTATGTTCTAAGGTTTAATGATTAAAAGAGCAGGCATACAAGGAGAAAAGGTGGAAAAAGCAACTAAGTTATAATGCTATTATCTGGGCAAAACCAACTTGAATCAGAAAAAAACATTATATTAAAGAAATGAAATGAAGTTTGTGTGCGATTATGGTGAGGTTACAAAATCCCTTCTTCTACATTAAACCAAAGCAGGTTCTGCATGTCTAACTTGCTTGTTTTAGTCTACCCTTTGGTTTCAGCCAACAAACCAAACTGTTAAATCCCTTTCTAATGCCCAGTGCTGAAACATTAAATGTAGGATCTCTAATTAGTGAGCACATATCAAGAAATTTGGCCTGATCCAACTTTATGTTCCTTTAACTACTATACCACACGCTTAATACCAACTCCCACATATTTTTCTTGGATTTCTGCCTACATAAGTTAAAAAACTCAAGTAGCTCTTTTTTAGAGTGTAGCTCAACTCTTTATAGTTCACACTTTGTGCTTCACCTTTAGGGGTCCACTACAACTCAAATCTAGTTATAGGTCTAGAAGCAAAAAAGGAGTGACAGGGGTGAGTCCTGAGGAGATTCAGAATTCTTTTACATGGCAACAGCCTCAGGAGAGGCCATTACAGTTTCCTCAGGCAATGCAGGATAAATCCCTTCAAATGGGAGTGGAGAGGCTGTTATCACTAAGGGTAGCAAAGAATAAGCATCAGAATTTAGGGGCTCAGTGTTCTCAGCTTCATCACGGCCTTCCCTCACATTTCCATTCTAATTTACAGAACCTCATTCTTTCTCAATCAATGCTTTCCTTTAACCCTGTAAGGCTGGGAGTTCAATTTGCATTGTAATTCAGCCAGTTGTAGAAAAAGATTCTGCATTTGATTTTCAGCCAATCTCAGCCCTGAGGCTACAGGAGATAAAGATTTGCTTCAGGGCACACATACAAGCTTTAAAGTCATTTACTCAGCACTTGAACTGGGAATTCAAATCTCTGAACTCATCCAACCTTTCCTTTCCCCACTTTGTCCAGCAACATTAGGAGCAACTAGCCAATCTCCTTATAGTTGTTATTTTATCAAAAGTGTTCAAAAGTATCATGTACAGTTATGCTTAAGGATGTGGATACATTCTAAAAGATGTGTCATTATGTGATTTTGTCATTGTGCAAACATCATAGAGTACATTTACACAAACCTAGGTGGTATAGGTTACTACTCACCTAGGCTGTATGGTATAGCTTATTGCTCCTAAGCTACAAACCTGAACAACAAGTTACTAGACTAGAATTTAAGCAAGTGTAACACAATGGTAACTATGTATCTAAACAAATCAAAATGTAGGAAAGGTACAGTAAAAATACAGTATAAAAGAAAAAACATGGTACACCAGTATAGGGCACTTACCATAATAGAGTTTGCAGAACTGGAAGTTGCTCTAGGTGAGTCAGTGAGTCAGCAGTGAGTGAATATGAAGGCCCAGGACATGACTGCACACTACTGTAGACTTTATAAACACAGTACACTTAGGTTATACTAAATTTATAAAAAATATTTTTCTTTCTTCAATAATAAATTAACCTTTACTGTAAGTTTTTTTGCTTTATGAGCTCATAAAACTCAACATCAAAAAAATAAGCAATCTGATTTAAAAATGGACAGAGGTAGAGCCATGCTACCCTGAACAAGCCTGATCCCGTCTGATCTCGGAAGCTAAGTAGGGTCAGGCCTGGTTAGTACTTGGATGGAAGACCACCTAGGAAAACTAGGTACTGTAGGTGTAAAAAATTTTAAAAAATAAGGGATCGTAAGCTGACAAGGTCCTTGCAATCTGTGAGGTCAACCAAGGGTGGCTTCGCCTAAAAAAGAAAAAAATGGTCAGAGGACCTCAATAGACATTTTTCCAAAGAAAACATACAGATGGCCAATAGGCATATGAAAAGATGCACAACATCACCAATCATCAGAGAAATGCAAGTTAAAACCACAATGAGATATCACCTCACACCTGTCAGAATGGCTATTATCAAAAAGTCAACAAACAACAAGTGTTGGTGAGGATGTGGAGAAAAAGAACCCTTCTGCACTGTTGGTGAAATTGCAAATTGGTACAGCCACTATGGAAAATAGTCTGAAGGTTTCTCAAAATATTAAAAATGGATATACCATGCCACCCAGCAATTCCACTTCTGGGTATTTATCCAAAGAAAATGAAAACAATTTGAAAAGATATATGCACCCCTATTTTCATTATTTACAATAGCCAAGATGTGGAAGCAAAATAGGTGTCCATTGATAGATTAATGGATAAAGGAGAGGTGGTATATGTATGTATACAATAGAATATTACTCAGCAATAAAAAAGGAATGAAATTTTGCCGTTTGTGACAACATGGATGAGCCTAGAGGGTATTATGCCAAGTGAAATAAGTAAGATAAACATAAACTTTTATTTTTTTAACTTTTCTTTTGTAAAACACTTAGTTTAAAACACTAACACTTTTCGTAGCAGTATAAAAATATTTTATTATATCTTTATACTATATTAATAGCTGTGAGTAATATGTTGCACTACAATGTTATGACTGTTACATCACTAGGGGAAAGAAATCTTTGAGCTCCATTATATCTTATAAGACTACTGTTGTATATGTAATCCGTCATTGACTGAAACGTCATTATGCAGTGCATAACTGTACACAATCACCCAGTTTGTTGCTTCTTATAAGTGGTTGATTATAAATATCCAATGATGATATCTTGATTATATATATTGCTAGATCATATCATGAACTATCAGTGCTGTTAACTACTAGCAGAGTCATTAGCATCTTTAAAACTAGTCTGATTAAAGAGTCAATTCCAGAAACCCCAGAAGCAATGCAGAAAACTCATATTTAAAATTCCATTCCTCTAGAACCATTCTTGGTACCTAAATCTGTATTAGTCTGCTGGGAATGCCATAACAAAATACAATAGACTAGGTGGTTTGAACAACAAAAATTAATTTTCTCATAGTTCTGGAGGCTGAAAGTCCAAGATCAAGGTACCAACGTAGTCGAGTTCTCATGAGAGTTCTCCTTCTGGCTTACAGATGGCAGCCTTTTCACTATGTTCTCACGTGGCCTTTCCTTAGTGCATGCATGTGGAGAAAGAGAGCACGAGAGCGAGAGAAAGAGAGAGAAAGAGAGAGAGAGATTGTTTTCCTCTTATAAGGCCACCAGTTCTATTGGATTAGGACTCCATCCTTATGACTTTATTTAACCTTAATTACTTCCTAAAAGTTCTTCTCTAAATACAATCACGTTTGGGTTTGGGACTTTAACATATGAATATGGGGGACACACTATTCATTCCATAATAATAGATGACCATTTCAAACTGTTATCCACAAATATCTCAAGTTGTTAAGATATCAAAAAATGCTGGAGTAGATTTTTTTGTTTGTTATGGGGATTATTACTTTAGTGGTAACAAAAGTAGAGTAAGTAGGGTTCCATTATTCAGAGAGAAGGATATAACTAGAAATTTTGAGACTTGGCAATGGTCTGGTTCCAACTTTCCAGGGAAATGGAGCTGTGCCAACTATATCCTATACATATTGGTATATTGAGCTCCAGTTTGCAGGGGGAGAGGTAATTGGTAAAGGCGTCTTTTGTGGGGAAGGGAATCATGAATTAGATCTTTTTCTAAGAAGTTCAAAGTGATTATAGTACGTCTTATGCACTGAGGTGTGACTTACTAATGTCATCAATCAAGAAGCAACATCAGCCTCACTACTCACTCACCCATTTCCCCAACCACAGATACTCATTTTTATTGAGAAGGAATTTGAACTGTGACTTCAGCTTACAGGACAGCTTCATTTAGGAAAGGAGAGAACTGGTTCCTGGAATGGCACGCTCCTCCTGCTGACTTTCTGCTAATCCTTCTTGGCTCCATGGAGATGCCAAACAAATAAAAATCTGCTTGAGACCTGGTCTACTGTGGCATGTGTTGGATATTGATGAGTGTAACACTGGGGTAAGAGGCTTCCTTTTTCTTTCTCTTACACCCTTATCAGATGGCTTGTGCACTTAGAAACTCCTTAAAGTGGACAGGAGTCTGCACCATATTACTGAACCATCTGTTCTCATGTGGACAAACTGATAAATAATGTAGCAACAATAGCTGAAGAAAATGGGTCAGTGGTCTTAACAACAGATTTTCCAATATTTTTTACCACTGGGCAACGGTAACCAGACATAATCTCTTGGATTGCTTAAAGTCATGAGTATTTGGGACTTATCATAGGAAAGAAGAACCCAACAAGAGAAGAAAGAATTTTTTTTAGTAAATCAGGTGGGAGTTTGGGGATAAAATATTTAAAATATTAAAAAAAAAAAAGTTTTGTGACAACATGGATGGACCTTGAGGGTATCATGTTAAGTAAAATAAGTCTGACAGAGAAAGACAAATACTGTATGACCTCATTTATATGTGAAATCTAAAAACCAACCAAACAAACAAAACAAAACTCTTAGATACAGAGAACAGAATGGTGGCGGTCTGCGGGGAGAGTAGTTTGGGGAGGGGTGAGCAAAATGGGTTAAGGTGGTGTAGAGGTGCAAACTGCCAGTTATAAAACAAATAAGTCATGGGGATGTAATGTACAGCATAGTGATTATAGTCAATAATATTCTATTGCATATTTGAAAGTTGCCAAGAGAATAAATCTTAAAAGTTCTCATTACAAGAAAAAATATCTTTTGTAACTTTGTGTGGTAGTGGATGGTAAATAGACTTATTGCAGTGATCATTTCACAATGTATACAAATATAAAATTATTATGTTGTGTACCTGAAACTAATGTAATGTTATATGTCAATTATATCTCAATAAAAAAAAAATTAAATATTTAACCCCCCAAAATAAAAGGAAATGCACCATAGGGTAATGAAGCATATACCTTATAGATAAAAAGAGACATAAATATGGACATGGATAAAGAAGTTAAAAAATAAAGAACATATATATAATCTGTGTCTATATTTATATTTTTATAATAATCTTACTTCATGTTAATGATTATCTCTGTAGCTAGTTTTTATCTATATAGTTAAATTTTTCAACAATGATAAAGTATTGATTCTTAATAAGAAATACATACCAATTATTTTTAATTTAATTTTTCAATTGTTTCTAATTTTAAAAAGAATTCTATCATCCCAGAAGAAAGAATTTCACAAGAAAGAATTTTCCTTCTGAAAAGCCTTGGTAGGTATGTTTGTGCAAGTGAATGCACCAATGTCTAAAAGGCTAGTCAATTCAGCCATAGGCTACTGGTCTTTTGCAGCAGAAGTGATTACTTTTAGTGATGGCATCGGAATTTCTGTTATTACATGTGAATCATTATTGCTGATATAGTTTATCTAGGAATTAACAAAATAATTAAAGCTATTGCAGCAGAAGTTGATTACTTTTAGTGATGGCATCTGAATTTCTGTTATTACATGTGAATCATTATTGCTGATATAGTTTATCTAAGAATTTACAAAATAATTAAAGCTATATATTCCTTATTACCTCAACCTTTTCTTGTTTCAATCACCTCAAGAAAGCATATGCCCAGAGCCTGATTAATTCAGCTTGTCAAGTTTGGATTTTCTTTCTGTCGATCAATGAGTCCACCAAACAATTTCTCTGTCTCAGATCTTTGTAGGAAAAAAAAAAAAGAAATCGAAGAAAAGTCAAAATAGAATGTGCTTTCCTTCAGCTTGTCCCCTTATTTTGATACAGACCTCAAAAGATCAGAAAAAAAGGGGGGGGGTTCCCAAAACATGTATTCAGTAGATCTAGTTTAAGGATATAAAATGTAGAAATAATTAATACTTGCCTTTCCATAATAAAAATACATATTCTTTCTGCAAACTGAGAGAGACAGATGTCTCCGGTAACCTTATTTGATCTCATTTCACAGAGCTAAAGTTCACGGCAACATTTTTGTTCCTCGAAAGGAATGTTTGAAGTTTCTGACTTATTTTGTGTATGAGGCACAGAGGGTAGCAGGGGGCAATGGTTACTTCATGTATTTCTGTACAACATAGAGCTCATGAAAAGGGCAGTGGAGAACCAGGAAGAAAGCCCTATCCATCTGCCTCTGCTCTATTTCTCCATAACTGCAAATATACTGCCTGCCTAGAGCTCATGTATTGCTATGGTCAGGAATGTGCAGGCAGTGAGGTTAGGGGAAAGGCTGGAGGACTGAGCAAGACCATGTCTGAAATATCTGCTTGGCAGCCTAGGATTCATATTTCAACTATTAAATACCCAGGTCATCTGTCAGTGCCAAATTTAAAGATTAGTAAGAACTCATTGTGGCTCAGTTTCCTTATTTGCAAAATGTGAATAACTGAGTCATTGTGGGAATAAAATGGGGTCATGCGTATAAAATACAATAGTAATGCTCACTTAATAGTAGCTATTACTTGTTAGTATTATGTGGTTCTTGGGCATTGTGTAAGTGAGGTAAATAAAAGTGGGCTCATGGAAAAGAAAGGGAATTAGGTAATACTTGAAAAAATGGCCAAATAAGAATACAGCTTCATTTGTTATCTGAGAAGCTTACCTAAAATTTACATTTTCAAAGAGGAAAGAGGACATTTATACCTTTGCACATTCTTGCAGTTAGAGTTCACATGTTCAGGCACCATCTTCTCAACTGACATTTCTTCTTAGTTCCAGGAAAGACCACTAGAGTTCAAGCCTCAGAGAGTACTTAAGGCTCAATATTGGGCTCATATGGAAGTAGAGGCCAGGATTAAAATCCCAAGAGCTGGGGAAAAGATTCTCCTCATTAAAGAAACTCCCAGAGGAGGGAGGGGTTGTACTGTAATTAGTATAATAATCATTATTGTGGTAGAGAAATTGACATGAATTGAATGTTGAAAGCTGAGTAAGTGGTCATCAGTTGAAGAGAGACCCTGGGGTGGAGATGATTGGAGGGGTGTTCAGGAAGACAGAGTTGTGTGAACGAAAGCAGAGAGGCATGAAAGAGCATCAGATCTTTAAAAAGCAGTAAGTTCTTTTGTGAAGCTTGAACAAAGAGTGCAAGAGAGATGGCAGAGAGAGAAAAAAACAAAAAGCCAGAGAGGCTGGGAAGGATCAGGTCTCCCAGGGTCTTATAGAGCATGACAAGAAATCTGGACTTTGTTTTTATAATGAATGAGAAATTATGACTGAAAACTCACGAGGGGGAAACTAGAAGAGTATGGCAAGAAGCCAGATAAGGAATGATGGGGGCTGAAACTAAGAATTATCAGTGAAAATTATAAGAAGGATGCAGATACAAGAGAAGGTAAGAATTTATATTTGAAGGTAGTTAAAATAAAAGTAAGCACACGTAATTGTCCAATTAAAGATTTTATTTATATGACGTGTTTTACAAAATTATTTAAAATATGAAGTCAAAGTTGGTTATACATTTAGCTATTTTATTAATAATAAGTTACATAAAATTAAGACTTTCCCAGTGGAGCAAGAGGATTCTTCCATCTATAACCCTGGAACCTGGCAGAGACACTAAGCCTCAGAATTTATTTCTACCTCAGAGGTCAGCATTAGCCTAGGAAGATCTTAGATACACTGATGTAAGGCTGGTACAGAATGAAATCTCTAACTTCTAAAATAAGGATTTATATTCTAAGTAAACTCTAGGTAACTCAGTCAGTTTCAGGTACTTCTCTAATTTATGAGTTCTAATTATTTTGAGAAGGACATCTATTGACCAGCAATTGATTTAAAAGAGTTCCACAGAATCCTATAAATCCTGGAACAAACAGCATTTATAGATATAGGTTAAGACTACCCCATGGTCTGTATTTTTAAAAGCCACATTGCATTGCCCTGACAGGTAAGGTTTTGCATAACACCAAAAGGTGTCATTTGCTGGGTCCTTTGGTCCTCCTTGGGTCTCAAAATTCTATTCTGACATAACTTTTTCCTATGCCAGTTAAGGATTTACTACAAATTAAAGAGTTAAAGAAGCCACCCAAATATTTTGGGAAGCAACCTAGAACCAAAACATCAATAGTAAAAGTCAAGTCAACTTTCTATATATCAAAGCACCACATCTAAAAGATCAAGGATGTAAAAAGTGACCTTTTACATTTTAAAACTCTACACAGTGTTTAGTTATTGTTTATAAAAAATCATCAGTAAGGGAAAAAAAAGGGCAGTATTAAGGTTTTAAATAAATCAGGGTCCAACAGGCTTAGTTGCCACCTACTGGAAATCAAGAGAAAAGCACCTTCTTTGCAGCAGACTAAAAAGAGACCTTTATATAATAAATCTTTCTGGAAAAAAAGATGAATACATTTCCATTAATGCTCAGGCAGAGAAATAGTCCATTAAACACTATGAACAAACAAGATGATAAGGCAGCTCAGAAAGAAAGAGAAAAATCTCCAGAAAGTAAGCTTAAAGATATAGAAATATGTGACTTAAATGACAGACAACTCAGGATGGTACCTCTGAAAAACTCAAGGAGATACAAAACAATTCATATCAATGATTCCGGGAATTGAAAAAACAATTAGAAGAGCAGGATGACATCTTTACCAAGGAGATTACAACCCTCAAAAAGAACCAAATAGAATTTCTAGAGATGAAGAACACACTGAAACAGAGTAGAAAGGAAATAGCAAGCTTGGGAAATAGAGTCAACCAAGTGTAGGAAAAGATCAGTGATATAGAAGACAGAAATCTAGAAATAAATCAGAAGGAAGAAGAGAGAAACTGAAGAATGAAAAATAATGAAAGAGAAATACAAAAACTAGCTGAATCGGGAGAGAAAACATAAGAATAATGGGCATTAACAAAGGCGAGGAAAAGAAGCAGGGACTAGAAAGCATTTTCGCACAAATAGTGGAAGAGAATTTCCCAAATCTAGCGAATGAGCTGGGGCTTGGAATTCAAGAAGTCAACAGAACACCCAATTGTCTCAACCCCCAAAGACTTTTACCAAGAAACATTGTATTAAAATGATCAAAAATTAACCACAAAAACGAAATTCTCATGGCAGCCAGGGAGAAGAAGAAGGTAACTTACAAAGGAAAACCCATTAGATTATTGTCGGACTTCTCAGCACAAACCTTACAAGCCAGAAAGGAGTAGAATCAGATATTCAGACTATTAAGTGAAAAGCACTACCAGCCTAGGATAATGTATTCAGCTAAACTCTCCTTCAGATATGAAGGAGAATAAAGACCTTTCCAGACATATAAAAATTGAGGGAATTCTCCACTACGAGGCCTGCATTACAGGAAATACTGAAAGGAGTAAGCTCATATAAAACAAAATGACAAAAAAAAAATACATAATTGGGTATAAGGTGACTATCAGGTAAATAGAAGCAGAAGAATGCAATTCTTACTAGGAACAGGGCATTATAAGCTTAAACATTATGAAGAGAATTGCTATAGCAAGCTAGTAATGAACGTTCAGCATACATAAGGACAAATGGAGACAACGATGACTGAAAAGGGGTGAATTCAAAGATTCAAATGTGCAAAAGGGAATGGAGATAAGGCCCGCACAGAAGAAAATGAACGACTGAAAATATATAACTATCCTTTTCATATTGGTAATGGTAACCACACACCAAAAATTCAGAACTGAAGTATATAACATACAACAAGAAGAACCAGAGGTAAAACCCACAAAAGCCAACCAAAATAAAGAAAACATAAAAACAAGGACAAGGAAGCAATGGAAACACCGAGCTACCAGAAAGCAAAAGATAAACTGTCTATAAGATGACCTCACATTTCAATAATCATCCAAAATGTAAATGGATTGACCTCACCAATAAAAAGGCACAGAGTTGCATAATGTATCAAAAAGCAAAACCCTGCCATATGCTGCCTCCAGGAGACACATCTCAGCTCCAAAGACAAATACAGACTCAAAGTGGAGCGGTGGAAAAAGATATTTCAAACAAATGGCATTCAGAGAAGAACGGGAGTAGCAGTACTAATATCAGGTGAAATAGGCTTCAAAATAAAAAAGTTAAAGAAAGATACTGAGAGACACTTCATAATGATAAAGAGAATCATGCACCAAAAAGACATAACACTTATTAATATCTAGACACCCAATAAGGGAGCCTTAAAATATGTGAAGCAATTACTAACAGAATTAAAGGAAGAAACAGACCAAAACACTATTGTAGTACGGGACCTAAATACCCCAATGTAATACCCCAATGTCAGATATGGACAGATCATCCAAACAGAAAATCAATCAGGAAATAACATCCTTAAATGACACATTAGACCAACAGAACATAATTGACGTATAAGAGCTTTCCATCCCAAAACACCTGCTTATAAATTCTTCTCTAGTACACATGGAATATTCTCAGGAATCGACCACATACTGGGTCACAGAAATAGCCTCAAAAAATATAAGAGGGTTGAAATCATATCAACCATATTCTCTGATCATAATGCTTTGAAACTAGAGATTAACTGCAGAAAGAAATCAGGAAGAACCGCAAATACATGGATATTAAACAACATGCTACCAAAGAATGACTGGGTCAGAGAAGAAATAAAAAGAGAGATCAAGAGATACATAGAAATGAATGATAATGATAGTACAACAAATCAAACTTTTGGAACATGGCAAAAGTGGTCATAAGAGTAGAGTTCATATCATTACAGGCCTGTCTCCAAAAGAGAGAACAAGCCCAAATAAACAACCTAACGCATCAACATAATAAACTAGAAAAGGAAGAACAAATGAAGCCTAAAGTCAGCAGAAGGAAAAAAGTATTCAAAATTAGAACAGAAATAAATAAAATTGAAAACAACGACAGCAATAAAAACAATAGGAAAAATAAGGGCAACAAAGAGCTGGTTCTTAGAGAAGGTTAATAAAATTGAAAAATCCATGGCGAGACTCACTAAAGAAAAAAAGAGAAAGGACACAAATAAAATCAGAGGTGAAACAGAGGAAATTACGACTTACATCGCAGAAATACAAAGGATCATGCAAGAATAGTATGAAACAATATATAACGCCAAATTTAATAACCTAGAAGAAATGGACAACCACTTAGAAAAATACAATCTTCCTAGACTGAATCAAGAAGATCTGGAAAATCTAAATAGAATGATCAGCAGTATGGAAATTGAAACACTCATCAAAAACCTACCAAAAAGTAAATGTTCAGGACCAGATGACTTCACCAGTGAATTCTATCAAACATTCAAAGAAGATTTAATACCTCTACTCCTCAAACTCTTCCAAAAAATCGAAGAGGAGGCAATACTTCCCAACTCATTTAATAAGGCCAATATTACCCTGATGCTGAAACTTGATTAAGATAACACCAAAAAAGAAAACTACAGATCGGTATCTCTCATGAACACAGATTCCAAATTCCTAAATAAGATACTAGCAAACCGAATACAGCAATATATTCAAAAGATTATACACCACGATCAAGTGGGCTTCATCCCAGAGGCACAGGGATGGTTCAACATACGCAAATCGATTAATATGATACATCATATAAAGAAATTAAAAAATAAGAATCATATGATCATATCAATAGATGCAGAAAAAGCCTTCGACAAGATACACCATTCATTTATGATCAAAACACTTCACAAAATCGGTATAGAAGGAAAGTACCTTAACATAATAAAGGCTATCTATGACAAACACTCAGCCAACATTACACGTAATGGTGAAAAACTAAAAACTTTCCCTCTAAGATCTGGAACAAGACAAAGCTGTACATTATTGCAATTGTTATTCAAGATAACATTGGAGGTCCTAGCAAGTGCAATCAGACAAGAGAAAGATATAAAATGCATCCAAATAGAAAAGAAAAAAGTCAAACTGTCACTATTTGCAGATGACATGATTCTCTATATAGAAAATCCTAAAGACTCCACAAGAACAATACTAGAAACAATAAGGAACTACAACAAAATTTCTGGATACAAATCAACATTAAAAAATTCATAGCATTCCTATATTGTAATAATGAAGCATCAGAAAAAAAGTGGAAAAAGTAATTCCTTTTGCAATTGAAACAAAAAGAATAAAATATCTAGGAATAAATTTAACGAAACGTGTGAAGGACCTATATAATGAAAACGCTGAATTTCTACTAAAAGAAATTGAAGCAGATACAAAGAAATGGAAAGATTGTCCATGTTCTTGGATTGAAAAAATCAACATAGTTAAAATGACCGTATTACCAAAAGCATTATACAGATTTAATGCAATCCCCATCAAAATCCCATTGGCATGTTTTAAAGATATAGAACTAAAACCATCAGATTCGTATGGAAGCACAAAAGACCCCAAATTGCCTAAGTCATCCTGAGAAAAAAGAACGAGGCTGGAGGCATCACTCTTCTCGACTTCAAATTATATTACAAAGCTACAGTAATCAAAACGGCATGGTATTGGCAGCAAAACAGACATGCGGACCAGTGGAACAGAATCAAGAATCCAGAAGTAAATCCATATTTATATGGGCAAATAATTTTTGACAACAAAGCCAAAAACATACAGTGGAGAAATGAAAGCCTCTTCAATATATGGTGATGGAAAAAGTGGATAGCTACCTGCAAAACAAAGAAACTTGACTGTTGTCTATCACCGCATGCTAAATTAAACTCAAAATGGATTGAGGACCTAAATATAAGACTTGAAACAATAAAATGTATATAAGAAAACATAGGAACTAAACTCAAGGACTTTGGACTTAAAGAGGATTTTATGAATTTGACTTAAAAAGTAAGGGACATAAAAGCAAAAATAAATGAATGAGACTACATCAAACTAAAAAGCTTTTGCTCAGTAAAAGAAATCGTCAACAAGGTTAAGTGATAACCATCCGAATGGGAAGATATTTTTGCAAGCAATGCCTCCGATAAGGGCCTAATATCCAATATGTACAAAGATCTCATACAACTCAATAACAACAACAACAAAAAGATCCAATCAAAAAATGAGCAGAGGACCTGAACTGACACTTCTCCTTAGAGGACATACAAATGGCCGACCTATATTTGAAAAGATGCTGAACATTGCTAGCTATTAGGGAAACGCAAATCAAAACCACAATGAGATACCATCTCACACCTGTGAAATAGCTATAATCAATAGGACAAATAATAACAAATGCTCGCGAGGATGCAGAGAAAAAGGAACCCTCATGCACTACTGGTGGGACTGCAAATTGATACAGCCACTATGGAAAACAGTATGGAGGTACCTCAAAAAAAACTAAGAATTGATCTACCATATGATTCAGCAAATCTTCTACTGGGTTTTTACCCCCAAAGTCTTGAAAACCCATATCTGAAAAAGTATTTGCACACCGATGTTCATAGCAGCATTATTCACAGTGGCCAAGATATAGAAGCAACTGAAGTGTCCTACGATAGATTGGCTAAGGAAGCTGTGATTCATATATACAATAGAATATTACTCAGCCATAAGAAGAGATGAAATACTGCCATTTGTGACAACATGAATGGACCTCGAGATAATCATGCTAAGCAAAATAAGTCAGACAGAAAATGTTGAAAATCAGATAATATCACTTTTCTTTGTGGGAGATCAACCTAAAATCAACAAATGAACAGGACAGAAAAACAGATACTCATGGACATGGACTATAGGCTAGTGGTTACCAAAGGGTCAGTGTTGCATATCTTTTCGGATATGGATTTTCAAGTCTTTGGGGTAAATACCCAGTAGAGGGATTGCTGGATCATATGGTAGATCAATTCTTAGTTTTTTGAGGAACCTCCATACTGTTTTCCATAGTGGCGGTTCCAATATGCAGTCCCACCAGCAGTGTATGAGGGTTTCTTTTTCTCCACATCTTCTCCAACATTTGTTATTATTTGTTCTGTTGATTATAGCTATTCTAACAGGTTTGAGATGGTATCTCATTGTGGTTTTGATTTGCGTTTCCCTAGTAGCTAGCGATGTCGAGCATCTTTTCATATATTTACTGGCCATTTGTATGTCCTCTAAGGAGAAGTGTCAATTCAGGTCCTCTGCCCATTTTTTGATTGGATCTTTTATTTTTTTATTGTTATTTAGTTGTATGAGTTCTTTGTATATTTTGGATATTAGGCCCTTATTGGAGGCGTTGCTTGCAAATATATTTTCCCATTCAGATGATTGTCTTTTTACCTTGTTGATGATTTCTTCTACTGAGCAGAAGGTTTGCAGTTCGATGTAGTCCCATTCATTTATTTTTGCTTTTACTTCCCTTGCTTTTGAGGTCAAATTCATAAAATCCTCTTTAAGTCCAAGATCCTTGAGTTTAGTTCCTATGTTTCCTCTATGCATTTTATTGTTGCACGTCTTATATTCAGGTCCTTAATCCATTTTGAGTTAATTTGGTGTGGTAAGAGACAACAGTTTAGTTTCATTTTCTTGCAGGTGGCCTTCCAATTTTCCCAGCAGCATTTATTGACGAGGCTTTCATTTCTCCACTGAATGTTTTTGACTTCGTTCTCAAAAATTATTTGCCCATATAAATATGGGTTTACTTCTGGACTCTTGATTCTGTTCCACTGGTCCGCGTGTCTGTTTTGCTGCCAATACCATGCCGTTTTGATTACTGTAGCTTTGTAATATAATTTGAAGTCAGGAAGAGTGATGCCTCCAGCCTCGTTCTTTTTTCTCAGGATGGTTTTGAGAATTTGGGGTCTTTTGTGCTTCCATACAAATCTGACGGTTTTTTGTTCTATTTCTTTTAAAAATGCCAATGGGATTTTGATGGGGATTGCATTAAATCTGTATAATGCTTTGGTAATATGGTCTTTTTAACTATGCTAATTCTTCCAATCCAAGAACATGGAATATCCTTCCACTTCTTTGTATCTGCTCCGATTTCTTTTAATAAGGTCTTGTAGTTTTCATTATATAGGTCCTTGACATGTTTCATTAAATTTATTCCTATGCATTTTATTCTTTTTGTTTCAATTGAGAAAGGAATTATTTTTTCCTCTTCTTTTTCTGATGCTTCATTATTAGAGTATAGGAATGCTATGGATTTTTGAACATTGATTTAATATCCAGAGACTTTACTGTATTTGCTTATTGTTTCTAGTAGTTTTCTTGTGGAGTCTTTAGGGTTTTTTATATATAGAATCATGTCACCCACAAATGGTGACAGTTTGATTTCTTCGTTTCCTATTTGGATGCCTTTTATATCTTTCTCTTGCCTGATTGCACTCTTAGAACCTCCACCGTTATATTGAGTAACAGTGGTGATAGTAGTCAGCCTTGCTTTTTTCCTGATCTTAGAGGGAAGGTTTTTAGTTTTTCACCATTAAATATAATGTTGGCTGAGTGTTTGTCATCAATGGCCTTTATTATGTTAAGGAACTTTCCTTCTATCCCGATTTTATTAAGTGTTTTGATCATAAATTGGTGCTGTATCTTGTCAAAAGCTTTTTCTGCATCTATTGATATGATCATATGATTCTCATTTTTTAATATCTTTATGTGGTATATTACTTTAATCTATTTGTGTATTTTGAACCATCCCTGTGCCTCTGGGATGAAGCCCACTTGATCGTGGTGTATAATCTTTTGAATATATTGCTGTATTCGGTTTGCTAGTATCTTATTTAGGAATTTGGAATCTGTGTTCATGAGAGAGATTGATCTGCAGTTTTCTTTTTTTGAGTTACCTTTACCAGGTTTTGGTATCAGAGTAATATTGGCCTCATAAAATGAGCTGGAAGATATTGCGTCCTCTTTGATTTTTTGGAAGAGTCTCAGGAGAACAGGTATTAAATCTTCTTTGAATGTTTGGTAGATTTCACTGGTGAAGCCATCTGGTCTTGACTTTTGCTCTTTGGTAGGTTTTTGATGATTGTTCCAATTTGCATACTGCTGATCATTCTATTTAGATTTTCCAGATCTTCTTGATTCAGTCTAGGAAGATTGTATTTTTTCAAGTACTGGTCTATTTCTTCCAGGTCATTAAATTTGGTGTTATATATTTTTTCATAGGATTCTTGCATGATCCTTTGTATTTCTGCGATGTAAGTCGTAATTTCCCCTCTTTCATCTCTGATTGTTTATTTGTGTCCTTTCTCTTTTTTGTTTGGTGAGTCTAGCCAGTCATTTGTCAATTTTATTCATCTTCTCAAGGAATCGGCTCCTTGTTGTATTTATTTTTTCTATTGTTTTTTTTTGTTTGTCTGTTTTTAATTTCATTTCTGCTCTAATTTTGACGATTTCTTTCCTTCTGCTGACTTTAGGCTTCATTTGTTCTTCCTTTTTTAGTTTTTTAAGATGAAGCCTTAGGTTGTTTATTTGGGCTTGTTCTCTCTTTTGGAGATAGACCTGTAATAATATAAACTTTAGTCTTATGACTGCTTTTGCTCTGTCTCACAAATTTTGATATGTTGTACTATCATTATCATTCATTTCTATGTATCTCTTGACCTCTCTTTTTATTTCTTCCCTGACCCAGTTATTTTTCAGTAGCATGTTGTTTAAATTTTTGTATTTGTGGTTCTTCCTGATTTCTTTCTGCAGTTGATCTCTTGTTTCAAAGCATTATGATCAGAGAATATGGTTGGTATATTTTCAACCTTCTTATATTTGTTGAGGCTATTTCTGTGTACCAGTGTGTAGTTGATTCTTGAGAATATTCCATATGCACTAGGGAAGAATGTATAAGCAGTTGTTTTGAGATGAAAGGTGCTGTAAATGTCAATTATATCCAGTTGGTCTAATATATCATTTAAAGATGTTATTTCCTAATTGATTTTCTGTTTGGATGATCTGTCCATATCCAACATTGGGGTATTTAGGTCCCTTACTATGATAGTGTTTTGGTCTGTTTCTCTCTTTAGTTCTGTTATTAATTGCTCTACATATTTCGGGGCTCCCTGTTTGGGCATATGTATTAATAAGTGTTATATTCTTCTTGGTACAAGATTCCCTTTACCATTATGAAGTGTCCCTCAATATCTTTCTTTAACTTTTTTTATTTCGAAGTCTATTTTGTTTGCTATTAGTGTCGCTACTCCTGCTTTTTTCTGAATGTCATTTGCTTGAAATATCATTTTTCACTCTTTCACTTTGAGTCTATATTTGTCTTTGGAGCTGAGATGTGTCTCCTGAAGGCAGCATATGGTAGGGTTTTGTTTTTTGATCCATTATGCAACTCTGTGTTTTTTTTATTGGTAAGCTTAGTCCATTTACATTTAGGGTGATTATTGAAATATGAGATCTCCTTATAGCCATTTTATCTTTTGCTTTCTGGTAGCTCAGTGTTTCCATTGCTTCCTTGTCCTTGTGTTTCTGTTTTCTTCATTTTGGTTGGCTTTTGTGGGTTTTACCTCTGGTTCTTCTTGTTGTATATTCTTGTTATATACTTCAGTTCTGAATCTTTGGCGTGTGGTTACCATTATGAATATGAAAAAGATAGTTATATATATTCAGTCGTTCATTTTCTTCTGCACGAGTCTTTTCTCCAATCCCTTTTGCGTATTTGGATCTTTGAATCCTCTTTTCAGTCATTGTTGTCTCCATTTGTCCTCCTATGTATGCCGAATGTTCATTACTAGCTTGCTATAGCAATTCTCTTCTTATTATTTAAGCTTATAATGCCCTGTTCCTAGTAAGAATTGCACGCCTCTGCTTCTATTTGCCTGATAATCACTTTACTCCTAATTATGTATTTTTTGTTGTTTTGTTATTTTGTTTTAGGTGAGCTTACCCCTTTCAGTATTTCCTGTAGTGAAGACTTCATAGCAAAGGATTCCCTCAATTTTTGTATGTCTGGAAAGGTCTTAATTTCTCCTTCATATCTAAAGGAGAACTTAGCTGGATACATTATTCTAGGCTGGTTGTTCCTTTCACTTAATAGTTTAGATATTTGATTCCATTCCTTTCTGGCTTGTAAATTTGCGCTGAGAAGTCCAATGATGCTCTATTGGGTTTTCCTTTATATGTTCTCATCTTCTTCTCCCTGGCTGCCCTGAGAATTCTGTCTTTGTCATTGACTTTTGATAACTTTAATGCAATGTGTCTTGGTGAAGGCCTTTTTGGGTTGAGATAATTGGGTGTTCTGTTGATTTCTTGAATTCCAAGTTTTAGCTCATTCCTTCGATTTGGGAAATTCTCTTTCACTATTTGTCTGAAAATGCTTTCTGGTCCCTGTTTCTTTTCCTCGCCTTTGGTAATGCCCATTATTCTTATGTTTACTCTCCTGATGGTATCAGCTAGTTCTTGTATTTCTCTTTCATTACTTTTCATTCTTCAGTTTCTCTCTTCTTCCTTCTGGTTTATTTCTAGATTCCTGTCTTCGATATCACTGATCCTTTCCTCCATTTGATCGACTTTATTTCCCAAGCCTGCTATTTCATTTTTCAACTCTTGCAGTGTGTTCTTCATCTCCAGATGTTCTATTTGAACCCTTTTGAGGGTTTCAGTCTCTTTGCTCTGCTCATCTGTGTGTTTTTTCAATTCCTGAAATTGTTGATTTGAGTTATTTTGGATCTTATTGAGTTTTTTTCAGGAGTACTATCCTGAATTGCATGTCATTTAAGTAGCATATTTCTATGTCTGTAAGCTTATTTTCTGGAGATTTTTCTCTTTCTTTCTGAGATGCTTTGTCACCTTGGTTGTTCATGGTGTTTATTGGACTATTTCTGTGCCTGGGCATTAATGGAAGTGCATTTTGTTTTTCCTGATTTATTTGTTATATAAAGTTGTCTCTTTAGCTTGCTGCAAAGACGGCGATTTTTTTTGAGGGGGTTTCCAGTAGGTGGTGTCTAAGCCTCTTGTATCCCTGCTTTATATAAAGCTTAAATGTCTTTTTAATTTTTTTGTAGATTTTTAATCACACTTGCTACTCTCAGTTTCAGTCCCTGTCAGTGTTAGCAACAGTTTCCATAGCGTTTGCTCCGATTACCCTGGGGCTCCGCGGTTATTGGTTTTGGAGGGCATGGGGGGAGGGGCCCTCTGGATTGGGGGTTGCCGGCTGCGTCTCAGCCTTGGGTTTGCAACTGGGGCTGGTAAAAATCAACTATTGTTTCTTTGCTGTTCTCTCTCGCTTCTCTGCTTTCTGTCCTGATGACTGGGCCCTGCTGCTGGCTGCTAGAAATTTCAACATTTGCAGCCAGGCTGATTAGGGAAGTCACTACACCTTCACCCCTCTTCCTCCTCCTGCAAGGAGATCCGGCCGCTGTGAGAGGCAGTTTCTTTATTTCTCTGAGTGCACTGTTCGATACCCGCGGTTCTGACCTGTGGTAGCTCTTGTGCGCAGATCGCATGCTCAGAAGTGCTGGTGTGCAGTTTGGGTATTTTCGTTGTTGTTGTTGTTGAGTTTTAGATATTCAGCTTATTGTTGTTTCAAGGGGAGAGATCTGAGGACGTCTCTCACTCCGCCATGTTTCTGAAGGTTCCCACTAACGTATTTTTAAAATAAAATTTAAGTTGATTCTTCTCTTGAAAAGTAAACCAAGTAAAGTGATGTTAGTGAGAATGGCAGATAAAGGACCTGGGGATATCCTCTCTTTGATAAAATGAAAACAGTGACAAAAATGGTCAGAATCAACTTTTTCAAAACTCTGAAAACTAATCAAATATTTGGACCATTCTATAATGTGTTTATTAAAGAATAGTTTGAATCTGGGTAGTACCAGTGAGCCTTGTGGGTGACATACTAACATGCTCTATTCCTATGCCACTCTCCATGTTATCCTTGAAATGCAAAAGCCTCCAACCATGGAAAACAAGAGCCTAGCAGCTATTGGAGAGATCAGAATGTGTTTGGAGCTCTTTCAAAAAACTTCCTTTCTGCAAATTGCTATTATTTGACATTTTCAGTGGTTCCACAAATTTTAAGGCTTATCTTTACATGACTGGAGTCAGTGCTAACCCAGTGTGAAAAGCTTTTTCCTTAAGGGTGACTGTGAAACCAATTACAGGGAGGTAATTAACTTTGTAGCTGCCTGAGGTTATGGCTAAGGGTTGAAGCAAACAATAGACATCCAGAAAGTTTAGAAAGAAAACCTGGGGAATGAGGTCCACAGGGGCTTTGAAATGCTCTGACAGAATTCTGGAAATTTAGAAGGTTATGTGCATGCCCAATGCTGCACACTGCTGTGCACATGCTCAGAAAAGATTTGAGAAGGCACTAAACTTTCAATTCTGGTTGATCTTGAGGTTCTGCATAAGCAGGAAATGAAAGTTAAAACAGAACTCGGAAACTGAGTGTTAATATTGTTCCCCAAGATGCATATAGAGCCCCTGGAAAAGACTGGAAGACATATTGGTCCAAATGCTTAATGAAATCTTTGTCCAATTATTAACTGACCACTAAGGAAACCAATCAGAGACTTCAGTGGCTACACATAGAAAATACAGACTTTACATAATCAGTTCAGAATGTCAATAAATATGTAACACACTACTACTACCAAATAGCAACAAGAAACCCTGACCATACAAAAAAAAAAACCCAATACATTTCACCATTTGATATGATAAAATACTCTTTAATCACAATGAACTAAAATTAAAAATCAATAACAGAAGGAAGTTTAAAAATATGTGGAAAGTAAACAGCACATTTCTAAGTAACCAGTGGGTCATAGTAGAAATCACAAAGGAAATTTAAAAATTACTTTGAAGTGAATGAAAAATTAAAGACAATATACCAAAACTTATGGGATTTAGCCAATGCAGTGCTTATAGGGAAATTTACCTGAAATCAATTACCTAAGCTTTCGCCTTTAGAAAGTAGAAAAAGAAAAACAAACTAAATCTAAAATAAGCAGAAGGAAAAATATTAATGGAAATAAAGGAAATAAAGAACAAAAAAAGAGAAAGCAAAACTTTATTGAAAAATCAACAATATTAATAGAACTTTAGATAGATTGAAGAAGAAAACCAGAAGCGCTCAAATTACTAAAACCAGGAATGAAGGGGGACAATTCCTATTGACTTTTCAGAAAAAAAAAATTAGGCAATGCTAAACAATTGTATACCAAACAAATTAGATAACTTTGATGAAATGGACATTTGCTTAGACAAAAGCTATTGAAACTAACTCTAGAAGAAATAGAAAATGTATATAGATTTTTAACAAGTAAAATAATTGAATCAGTAATTAAAAACTTCCCACAAAGATAAGTCCAGGACCAGATGGCTTTGCTGGTAATTCCTACCAAATGTTTAAGGAAAAATTACTACCAATTCTTCACAAACTCTTCTAAGAATAGAAGAATAAGGATTGTTTTATAAACTATATAAATGTCTAACCAATGTACTGCATACTTAAAACTAATAATAAAATAAAATAAAATATAAATAAATATAGAAGAATGGGAATGTGTGCCAACTCATTCTGTAAGTTCAGTATTACCCAGATCAAAAAAATCATATGGAAAGAAAACTACAGACCAATATTTCCTATGTATATAGGCACAAAAATCCTCAACAATATACAGCACTAGCAAACTAAATCCAGAAACATAGGATTACACATATATGTACTATGTAATTATATATGACATATAGTTATATTTCACACATTTGTATAATTTTATTATATTATGTTATGTTATGTTATATTATATTATATTAGGGTTTTACACTGTGACTGATGGTTGTAAGCCATGGTTGGTTGGTTGAATGGTTGGTTTAATATCTCAAATCAAGAGAATACACCATATCAATATAATGAAAGATAAAAACCTCATGAGCATTCCAACTGACACAGAAAAACATTTGGCAAAATCATACATTCTTTTATGATAAAAACTAGGAATACAAGGGAACTCCCTGAACCTGATAAAGGGCACCTACAATATTTCCACAGCTAACATCATACTTTATGATGAAAGACTGAGCACGCTCACCCTAATATCAGGAACAAGACAAGGATGTCCACTCTCACTGCCTTTATTTTACTGACAGTTCTAGCAAGAAAAATTGGACAATAAAAAGAAATAAAAGGAATCCAAATTGTAAAGAAAGGAGTAAAACTCTCTTAGCTGACAGAGAACATGATCTTATAAAATCCTGAGGAACCCACTAAGTTCCTAATGTGTAGTACTAGTGTAAGAATAGATATATAGAACATTGGAATAGAATTGAGAGTATAGAAATAAGCCTTCACATTCATACTGATTTTTCATGAAGGCGCCAAGACAATCCAATGGGAAAAGGGTAGTTGTTTCAATAAATGTTGTTGAAACAACTGTATATTCATATCCAAAATATTAAAGATGTATCCCTCCATCACATATATACAAATATTAACTCAAAATGTATTAAACACTTAAATAGAAAGCCTGAAGCTATAAAACTGAAAAATTTTAGAATAAAACTTCGAGGCCTTGTATATGGCAATTGATTTTCAGATATGACATCATAAACAGAAGCAACAAAAGAAAAAATTGAAAAAAATGGACCTCAATGGAATTTTTAAAAAGATCATGTTTGTGATTTAAAGATGGTATAATAAAGTAAAAGGACAACCCACAGAATGGGAGGAAATATTTTCAAATCATGTATGTTATAAAGGACTTGTATCCAGAGTGCATAAAAAGAATTTAAAACGGAACAACAAAAAGACAAACAACCCAATTAAAAATGGGCAAAGAACATGAATCGACATTTCTCCAAATGATATATTAATTGTCATTAAGCACATGAAATGATGCTCAATACTATTCATTATTAGGAAACACAAATCAAAACCAAAATCAGACCCTAGTTCACACCAACTAGGAAGGCTGTAATGAAAAAGACAGACAGTAACAGATGTTGGTGATGATGTGGAGAAATAGAAATGCTCATACTTTGCTGAATTGCTCATGAATTCATGAATGCTCACACATGTAAAATGATGTAGCTGCCATGGAAAATAATTTGGCACTTTCTCAAAAAGTTAAATGTAGAGTTAACATATGACTCAACAATTCCATTCCAAAGTATATACCTAAGAGAATTGAAAACGTAGTCACACAACAACTTGTACATAAGTGTTGATGGGAGCATGATTCACAATCACTACAAGAGTGGAATCAATTTAAATATCCATAAATAGATGAATAAACAAAATTTGGTAAAACTATACAGTGGAATATTACTTGGCCATAAAAAGATATACATTACTGATACATTCTACAACATTGATGAACCTTGTAAACATTATGCTAAGTGAAAGAAGCTGGAAACAAAAGGTCTCATATTGTATGAGACCATTTATATGAAATGTCTAGAATAAGAAAAGTAGATTAATGATAGCCAGGGATGGGGTGGAGAGAATTGGGAGTGACTGCAATGTGTATGGAATTTCTTATGAGGGTAATGAAAATGTTCTGAAATTAGATAGTGTTGGTCATTGCATGGTTTTGTGAGTATTCTTAAAAAAACAATGGAATTTTTCATTTAATATGTGAATTTTATGGTATGTATATTATATATCAATAAAAATTATTGTCTGAGAAAAATACATACTATTTGCAGACTGTTCTGATTATGATGAATATATGTTGGTAAGGGAATAGTGAAAGATGAAGGTAGAATATTTTGCTGCTGTGAATCTGAAGGTAAAATTCTAAAGTCATTAATGTCAGAAATAATATAAGAAGGTATCCTATCCCTACTGCTGCTATATTTATTATTATTATTATTATTATTATTATTATTATTATTATTATTATATTGTGGAAGCTCTAATAAGAACAATGAATCATGAAACAGAAATGACAACTATGGCTATTGAAAATAAGGAGGAAGTATTTTTATTATTTGCAGATCATATGATTGTTCCCTGAAAAATCTTATGAAGTTCAACTTAAAAATTTTTAGAATAAGAATGAATAAGAATAAGATGGACATACGTATATATAAAATCAATAGTTTGCATTTAAATTACAAAACCTCATTAGAAAATATTACCAAAAAATTTTATTTCCCAAGATTAGTAAAAATATTAAAAGCCTAGAAATAAATACCTCACAAGACTTGGGACTTACATGAAGAAAAGCAAAATCTGATTTTTGATAAAAGACAAATAATTGCAGAGACAGATCATAATTCTGAACTGCAACACTAAATAAATTTAAATTGTTAAATTATTTTCAAAATAATTTATGAGTCTAATATAATTTTTATTCCAACCTTCTGAAGAATTTATATTGGAACAATGTGAAAAGATTCTATCTTTTAATTATCTAGAGGAATAGACAGTGAGACTAACCAAGAAAATTTTAAAAAGAGAGAGTAATTAAAGAGTCCTTGTTACATTACATGTTTTAACTTCATCCCCCTCATATTCCTGCCTCACTCCAAACTACAACAGCCAAGAAGATGTGGGACTGGTACAAAAATTAATATCTAGATCAATGAAAAGAAATGGTTTAGTAGAAAAACAATCGCCACCATAACCACGACTATTACCAATAGCAACAAATCACTTTATTTTATAAGGAATTTAGAATATGACCAATATGACCTTACAAATTAATGGGGGGAATAGAAGGATTATGCAGTCAATGGTGCTGGTACAATTGCTTAAATATTTGGAAAATAAATTTATATCCCAATTATGTTCTTTACATCAGAGTCATTAAATAGTTGAATATGAGAAACGAACGAACAAACAAAAAAAGTAAAGACCAGAAAAAAATAAAGGTTAATATTTATTTAACTCTAGGTAAGAAGGAACTTTCTGAGTATAAATTAATGGAAGAGATTGATCAAGACTATATAAAATTAAAACCTTGTGTTTGTAGATGGTTTCTGCCATGGGTTTAGAATGAAAGATTGATAAGGCTGGACTTGTGTTTTGAAAAATCCCTGTGA
Source organism: Pteropus medius (assembly GCF_902729225.1). Taxonomy (NCBI): domain Eukaryota; kingdom Metazoa; phylum Chordata; class Mammalia; order Chiroptera; family Pteropodidae; genus Pteropus; species Pteropus medius. The sequence continues at coordinate 353,719 of NW_024353393.1, read as the reverse complement.
CCACTTTGTGGAGAATGGATTCTAGAAGGGCAAGCATTGGAAGCAGATAAACTACTTAGAAGGATATTGCAGTAATTCAGGAAAGAAGTGATTCCAGCTTGGACTAGGGGAATAGTGGAGATGATTAAAAGAAGTCATATTTAGGGTACATTTTGAAGTTAGATTTGCTCTGTGCAGATAATTAAGGAAATAGGATAATGAGAGGTGTGCTCAAGGGTTTTTAAAATCTGGAGAAGATTTTAATATACTTATAACCTGAAGGGAAAGAGTGAATACAGAAGAAGATGTTAAAGATCAGGAAAGAGTAAATACACTTGATAGAGGAAAGTATCAGAGTAAACGATAGTGGATGAGATACAGAGCACACCTAATGAATTAGTTTTGACAAGAAGGAAGCACACTGCATTTGATGAAATGATAAAAAAAAAAAGATGGGTACAGAATATTACTATGTTTGTAGATGGTAGATCAGGAAGGTGAAGAAATCCATGCCTCAAACCTCTATTTCCTTTGTCGTGGAGCAGAGCGGGTTTCACAGGAGAGTGTTCTATGCAGTTGCACAGGGCCTGTCACTCAGAGGGGGCTCCACATTTGGAGTTTAATGCTCTGTAATTTCCATCTTAGAATTCTTTATCATTATACCTTTGAATTTGTTTTGTAAGTGAAGTCTGATGGGAAAGTGGAGTGTGTGCTTGGGGCTTTGGTGCATGGGATCAGGTCATTTCAGTCTGTGCGCGGTTTCATATTCTGCTGCCTCCCCACCTCCCAAGGACTGATTCTTGGCTGCCCACTCTGCTGCTCCTGCCCAGTTACTGCTGCCACCCTCTGTCACTGGCAGAAGCCTGGGTAGGAGCATGTTGAGGGTCAGGGTCAGGTGTGTGTGGCCCACTCCTTAAGTGGTGGGGCAGGGACCTGGTTAAAACTATGAGTGTCTACATTTGTTCCAGGCGTATCCCCTCACCTGAAAGAGTGCAGCATTATATAGTAATTAAAAGAACACCATGACAAGTTGAGATAGAGATTGCAAAAGGAGGAAAACTACTTTTGTCTTCCTTTTTGAACCAGGGGACTTGCATTTTTATTGTGGTTGACCCAGATTAGGGGCTCTGAAGAGGTCAGCCAAGGTTTGGAATAATGCCTCGGTGGAATGGGAGATGGAGTGTGTAGTAGGATCTCCAAGCAATGTTCATGATTTGGATTGGCACTAATTTACACTGTTATGTGTCATCTCTCTAGAAGCATTCAGCATCAGTTTATCCGTTACTGGTGATTTCAGAGCAAATGCGATAGAAATACAATACCGAAATCACGAAAGCAGCTTTTATGGAAGCAGATAAACTACTTAGAAGGATATTGCAGTAATTCTACTTAGAAGGATATTGCAGTAAGGCTTTTTAATGGAAGAGACCCTAAGCAATGATTTTTTGAAAGTGTTGACCCTAGCACCAAAAGTGCAAGTCTTCAAATTTCTGCAGCATTCATGTAGTAAACATTTAGCTTTTCAAGGTTATGTGGTTTAGATACTTCATCATCTCTCTGTGACTCTCTCCAACTGTGGGTAACGGAGGATGTAAATTCCTTTTTGATTTTTGTGATATTTGTTTGGGTACTGTCAGTAATTTTTTATTAAGCATAGATGAAAATAAAAACAGCATTTTATAGAAAATTTCAGCCCCTTTCTCAAAGACCCAGGAAAGAAGCTTAATCATTTTAAGATTAGAAAGATTTGTTTTGGTCCAAAAAGTCAATCACTAATTTGAAACATACATTTTTCTTTTAATCTTAAGTTGGAAGGCTCCACTAAGATCATAAAATTTCATCGGTTGACTGAAGCAGCAGCATTTTGAGAGGTCAGTATAAACATTAATTTAGGAATTGCAAGCTAACATCAGCTTTTGTTTTTTCTTCAAGGACATGTATTGGTTTCATTTCACCCCTTGCATTTTTATTTTGCACTGTGCAAAATAAAGAAAGATAAGGTATAAAAGATAAGGTATATTAAGGAAGATAGAGGTATAAAAAATTCAATTTCTCAGTGATATTACTCTGAACTACTTTATTATGAAGTTAGCTCTTTGGCCAGCAATGTGTTTAGTGACCGGCCTGATTCCCTGTGCACACGTGCCTTCATTCTTGCTTTTTGATAAAGGTATTAGTTTCCATGACTGGAGACCAAAAGTATTATCAAATTGGAAGTGTTTAGTGTCTTGGAGAAGCTATTTTTTGGTCTCACTTGCATTTCAGAAATCGAACCTTTTCCAGGGAGAACAGTAACTAAAAAAACAAATCAGTTGAGTACTCACTGTTTTAAGCTACTCTCTGCATCAATATACAATTTATAAATGAAGGCAATATAGTAGTTTTGTCCTACATTTGGGATCTTTTATCTCAGCTTCTTAACAATTGACGATTCATTCATATCTCCTGTTTCAGGACAAATACATGGAGCTGCAACCCAAGACATGAGGAATTCAATATCAAGGCACTTGGTTGTAGGTTTCTTTTTAATCCTAGTTCAAGTAACGGGGTCTCTATCTGGTCCCTGAGACTTTTCTGTACTGATAAGTTACCAAGTCTTGAAGGATGGGGATCCATACTTGTTCTTGCAAGTTCTGATCCCGAGCTACATTCCTATGACTAAAACTCTATTACCAGTTACCAAACTTTCGCTGGTGCTGTCTGCTAACTTAAATCTTTGAGTACTGTGCTCCTAAACTCTTCGAGGTTGTGCTCTGAACACTCGTTGGGAAATTCTTTTACACGTTGCTATTATTATGTCATCAGCTTATGCATGCCATATGACTGTTGTTGTATTTCTTTGGAGACTATGTTTGTTCTGTCTAGCAGGGTCTATTCCCATTACTTGACATTTAATCACTTTCTCACAGTCTGTACTACCCCAATGTGTCCTAGTTCTGTTAATCCTTTGACTCCTAGTTATGTTGCAGGACAAGATGGAATGATTCACGAAATTGTCATCAAAAGACTGTAGATTCAGATGCTTTAAACTTGTAGGACATCAGAAGACCATATTTTTTTCACTGTGAAGATGTTTCTTCACAGAAATAAAAGTGAAATTTGTATTACGAGAAAGGTAGAGGGAATAAATTTTGCAAGTTTAGAGGCAGAAGAATGAAGTAGAGATATTTTGATTGGTGGTGATCGATAGAAAAACAAATCAGAAATTTCTTAAGCAAAAAAGGGAGAATTTGTTATAAAGAGGTATGTGGAATTCATGGATGTAAATGCAACCCGTCTTGAGGAAGGGATTCTTGTCATCTCTCACATTTGTTTCTATTTATATGTCTGCTTCATTCTCTGTAGACGAGTCTCAGCTTTTAAGATGATGGGACAAAATATATGATCTTTTACAAAGCAAACATACATTTGACTGTGTAACTCCTTGCTTTAAAACCCTCTGATGGACTCCCATTGCACCTAGAATAAAATCTAAAGTCCTTAACATGCTCTACAAAGCCCTATGTTACCTTGCTACAACTTCTTTTTTTATTCTTCTGTTTTTGTAGACAGTTTAACTATTGCTTTTGAGCCTTTACATTTTGTTTCCTGTATTCTTTATTATATCACCCTATCTTATTTTTCTAGTACATATTACTTTCTGAAATTATGCTGTTCATGAATTTATCTGTTTATTATCCAATACCTTCTCAGTTGTGAGCTGCACAAGAGCTAAGACATTGCCTGCCCTTTCGACTATTATAGCTTCAGTACCGAGCATTATGTGTGACATATATTAAGGACTCGGTAAACATTTGCTAAACCAATTAAACGAGCTCGATGATTGAACATCGAGAGTCAGAAATCAGCAGAGTGACCTGGCATTAGAGAGAAAAAAGGTATAAACATTAATAATGTTTAATAATACAGAATGTATAACAAAAAACAATAAATAGTAACTCATTACCTCATTTTTTGAATACTTACTCTCTGTTTGGCACCATTCAAAAAACATTATCTGTGCTAACGCATGCAATCCTCTCAACAACCGTATGAGGTAGATGCCGTTATATTCCTATTTTAAATCTGTGGAAGCTAAGACATGAAAAACGTTAAGTGATTTGCCCAAGGTCAAACAACTAGTAAGAGGAAAAGCCAAAATTCAGGATACAGACGAGACAGTCTGAGTCTATACACAATGCACTTAATCACTAATGCATACTACCTACCTTGGTTGCAGAACAACACAGGTAACAAAACAAACTTGATACTGAAGCAAGTTTTCTTTATTTATTCTCCTTGTTAGCACAGATAATGTTTTTTGAAACATTCATTCAACCTGTGGAACATTTTTTTTTTATGTAAAGCAAAAAGACTACTGGAATATAAATATTGAAATCACTGTGGTGTCCAACAAACGTCAGACAAGAAAAAAAATAGAAAAAGTGCTTACATTAAGGGCAGGTGAAAGGGATAGGAACCACCCATTGAGAGGACATTAAAATGGAAATCTTGATTCTTACCATAAAATATTGAATACTTTTTTTACGGTGTGTGTTGTTTGCCACAAGATGGCAGCTAAGCAATTGTCATTTGAATATGGCAAAGGTATGTAGGCTGCGTTGTGCAGAAGTCCTTTCTTTCTTTAATGAAGTACAAATTGAATTTCAAAATTTGCTTCTAACAATATGAAAATTTATAAAAATCATGTACATAAGACCTTGCCATCAAATATATATAGACTGCCAAGATTTTTCTAGGTTTATAGATCTTTAAAGTTATTGAGAGGATGGTATTGATTGTTAGCCAAGAAAAGCCTTGGATAGGACTTATTTAAAAATCAAACAATAAAAGGCATAAACTGTACAAAGAGGATGTACTAGGATCTTGGAGAAGAATGGAAATGTATAGCTTGCATGAGAGAACCAGACTTCATTACAGCTAATCGATCATTCCAGCAATGATGCTCATCTTGGTTGTCAAATTAATGGTTCAGTAAACTCCATCAATCATTAAAAGAGCCAAATCATGAGATGAAACCTATTTTAGAAACGTTGATCAGGCACAAAACATTGCTCCTTTAAGCTCAGCCTTTACTATGAAATCCTTTCTAATCACCTCTGAATTCATATCACACTTTCTGTCCAAATCATTCACTGTGGAATTTAATCATGCCTGGACCTATGGTGTTGTCTATGTCTTTTGTGTGTTTATTTTTAAATTAGATTATAAAGTCCTTATGTATAAGAAGTGAATTTTACTTTTTCATGCTAACTAGCAGAGTGCTCAGTTACAGAATGGTCATAGTAGCATGTATAATACAGAAGTTAAGAGTGTGGATCCTGGAGCCATACTACCTGGATTTATATCCTATCTCTGTGTAACCTTATGTAAGATATTTAACCAGAATAGTGCCTGGTGTGCAGTAAAGTCTTATTAGTCTTTGCTACCAATGACTCATGTCTTGGAGAGGTCCCTAGTATGAGAGGCCTGAATTGCCTCTTGAACTGCCTCCTGATAGAGTGAGTATACCTGGAACTGGGAAAACAGCTGCTCTCTAGTGATAAGCCCTCTGGTCACAATTGCGATAAATAATGTTTCCTTAAGACAAAGAAAGTTTAGTCATAAGTACCTGAAAGTCCCATAACCTGTTCTATAAGGAGTAGTTTCTCCTGTCATATTTCCAGGAAGGAAGTTTTCACCATTTTGGAATTTATAAAGTTGGGGCACCACCTTCTCTTGACATGAATAGCCTTGCTCTCTAAGATTGAGGTCTGTTATTTCATAATGTGATCAGCTCTGCTGAAGTGCTGGTCCAGTGTTGTCTCCTAGATTCTGTCTTATTCCAGCTATATGATGGGGGGACGGGCAGTGGGGGAACGGTGGTAATGAAGGATAATCAATATCTGTTGAAATTTACTGTATGGTAAGCCTTGTGATAGGAGCTTTCATATACAGTATCATATCTAATTATAACAGTTACTAGTCACATCTTACAGCCAAAAAATGTGAGATTCAGATAGGTGTGTAACTTTTAAGATCATTCTGCTAATGTTTTACCATACAATATCATACAATTGTAGACATTATATAATGGTGGAATCAGGATTTTAATCCATATCTTTAGCTAGGGCACATGTAATTTTTTCCCAAGTTCTTTATATATTGCCATAGGAAAGGTTCGCTCCCCTATCCTGTTTTAGTCAGTGATGCTAGCTCTTCTGACATTACTTAAAAACAACATACCAGTTCAGGAAATGACTCTTTGAGGCTAATCATATAGATTTGTGCTGTAATAAAATTATACTTGTCCCCCCACCTGATTACAAATATATACACAGGAGGAAGGTTTTTATATCTGTTCTCATGTACCTATGTCTCTTCTTGATCTCTTATTTTTAGAGGTGTTTTATTGGCATCTATTGGCACAACAATATTATTTTTTTCTGGAGCTCTTGCATGAATGATTCTAGGGGGTGCCTGCCTTTAAATATAGGCTTGTTTTTAATCCTATTAATGTCTTTCTTCCATCCTTGTGGTCCCTTTAGTTCTGCTTGCAAGAAAGCAGATAATTCTTCTTTGGTGGACAACATACTGGTCCACCTATGGAGAGTTCGATGTCCCCTTCTTGATGTTTCCGCTGTGTTTCTTAATGCTTCTATTGAAGGGTTTAGATATACAAACATATTTTTGGGTTGCCAGGTTTAGCAAATAAAAAAATATATATGTCCCAAATATTGAATGGGACATAATTAATGCTAAAATATTATTTGTCGTTCATCTGAAATTTAAATTTAAATGGGAATTCTGTGTTTTTTGGCAATTCTAAAAATCAGAATTATTGTAAATATGTTCTTCCCTCCTCTCTTTCTTCTCTTACTTTCTCCAAACTGTAGTTTCACTCTCACTTATTTAGAGGGTGAGAGTATCTCCAGGGCCTCTCATAGTGTCTACACACAGTAGGTGCTCAAATGTTGAAAGGAAAGAAATAGTTTCTAGGAGATAGCAAATCAGTTCAATTGGTTGCATGCTGTGAGGTACTGGTGTCCATTATCTAAAGAACTAGTGTCTGAAAAACAGATAATCTCTAGCAATAGCTGTGAGTTACAATTGAAAAAAATTAAACGATTATTATCTAAGAAATTAATTTGGTAATACCAGATCGTTCTCTTAGGGTGAGTTTGAGGAGAGCAAACCATGTTGGGTTGGTTAGTTTCCATTTTCACCTCTGAAGAGTTTGGTCTCATAGAAGTGGGTCCATCGAAGCCCCTTCCCCAGACTCCCAAATGAGTTTAACCTCAGTTGTCAACCCGTATTGGCTTTTGTTTTAGTTGGAATTCTCTTGTTAATATCACCAATCTGCACTCTTAACCTTCCCCTGTTCCATCCTAATGTCTCAAGATGAATGCAGACTAACTGAAATGGGAAGGGAATTTTCCAAAAGAGTTTCTTCTTCATTTTGTTTTCGCCCATGAATCTCCAGCTGTGGTAGACAATCTGTATTAAATGAATGAAAAAACATTTACATGGCTACATGTATCTAAATGCTTCTTAAAAAAATCCTTTCTTTCTGAAACATAATGGCTAGTGTTAGAATTACTTCCAAAATGGAAAAGGAGAGTACTTTTAGAACTAGAAGGTTTAAAAAAATCTTCAAAGTTGTAATTACCCCCAAGAGGAACTTAAACTGATAATTATTAAATCAATTTCATTGATGGAAAATATCCTAAATAGACATCCTGCTGAGGATCTAGAGATAATCTCATCTGTGGAGCTCTACTAGGTTTTTCTAAAAACAAAATTAGCTAATTTTGTGTAACATTTACAGTCTTATTACACTTAACAAAATTCGAAACTCCATTTTAAACCTACTAATGTAATAGTTACTCTTCAGGGTAGAATAATAAAAGACACTTACACAACTTGTAGGCTATAATTAAAATGTGTTGTAGCTCCAACTTCTGTAGAAGAATGTGTCCCATCCTACCAAATAGAGAAAACTTTACAGGAAAGCACTCATTTCAAATAAAATGATTTAATTTCTAATTCATTTACAATTGCTTTTCAGTTTTCAATATCTGTGGTCTGCCTCAGAGGATGGTCACCATAAAGTAAGCAAGTAAACTCCCATAGCGCAAAGTCTCTAGATGGTTTTTATTAGCTTTTATTGCCTTGTATAAGAGGGATGGAATAAATACTGTTTGGCTACCTACTTTGTATACAAAACTATGCTAGTCACTGAAGATAATACAAAGGTGGATAATGTGAATATTGACCTCATGTAGCTCACATGCATATTGGGGACACGAATCATACGTTATCATGTTAAAATATGTGGTACAGACAGAATGCCCACAAACTGGCCACAATCTTCAGTGACCATATCTTAATATATTATGTTTGTGATAGGCATTAAAATTTATTTGTTATCAATAATCTTTTAGTTGCTGAAGGTTGTAAATAATTTACTTAAAACATAACTTTGTTAACACTACTGCCTCTGCCACTTGCAATCATTTAAATTTTTTTGAGAAAGAAGAATGTGTCCAACCTGTGAGTATTTTGCCTAGTGACTCCTCAGCAAGTGTGCAGGTAGGCTTTCTGGATCCTTTGTCCAGCTCTTACACAGATGCCAAGAGTATATGAGACATTAAAAAAAGGAGAAATGGAGTTCAGAGGATGGAAAGGAGAGGCCCAGATGGAATCTTGCTTATATCATTGTGAAAATATTTCCTTCTCTAGGGATTATCTTTCCATCTTTTCATTTTTCTCTCTTGGGCCTCGCTTATATCCATGCTCTCCAGGTAAATGATCCTCAGACCTCATATTGCTTCCCAGTCATCTTTAGACTGCTCTCAGTCACGATATGAAAACAGAACAAAAAGTAAAATATAGCATGTGAATAGAAGGTACCAGAACCAAACTTGGGTACTGTGTGCCTTTGCAACATTTGTGTTTTGTGCATCTAGTAACTACTTCCACCCCAGATATGGTTCTGTATGTGTGTCTGTGTATGTGTGGAGAGTGTGATCTACATCAGAATGATCTGCTTCCCTCTTTTGTAGTTACAGAAATAGTTAGAAGTATAACTTCACAGATTCCAGAAAGAACAAAAGTACCTTGCATTTGGAGGAGGAGCACTTTCACAAAAGACCGTAGATAATCTTTAAAACAGTACTATTAGGGTAAGGTGAGGGAATCTCTTTTTTTTCTCATAATAAACTGAGGCTCAGAGGGTTTAAAGCCTTGCCCAAAGCCACACATCTCATAGAATATGGCTGCTCAGTATCTTACTTTCCTCTCCAAGGCAGTAGTGGAACAGATATTCATTCTTCTGTAACTGCTGTTTTTCTTCTCCTCCTAGTCCTCTCTGTCTTTTCCTGATTTTACTGACCACATCTATACTTCATTTTGCTGATACTGGCAGATAGCCAGACCTGGGGTCATGTTTAACAATGAAGTTCCTTTGTACTAATAGGTATTTTTGCTTATGATATCAGCGAAGCATCTTACTAGACTTGTCCTGAATGTATGTAGAGTATCTCCTTCAAACATGGAATTTTTCCACCTTTCTTTCCCTATCCAATTATAACAAGAAATAGCAATAATGATGGTTCACCTTCCCACGGCTACCATATATTGCAAACTTCCTGACCACTGACATTAGGATTTTCCTCACCTTAGTCTTGTCTTTCAGTGTCCATTATATAAAAGTAGAAGTATGGAAGGTGCTCACAGAAGAGCCAGCACTTAAATACATATGGCACCTTTCCTTAAACCTTAGATGGCAGACTGCCTGGGACTCCCTGGCTGGTGCTCCATTAACCTCTATGCAATTTTCATTATTCTTACCTAATTGGCTCACAAAAGTGGTCAAGAAAACCTTGTTTTGGGGGTTTGTTTGTTTGTTTTTCTTATCATGTTGATAGCACCTGTGTATATCTGATATGCTGAAATCACTTCTCTCTCCTTCAGCTTTACCTTATGGAAATATGATTATTTAATATTTTATACAGATCCGAAGCCCTTATCCAAATATCATATCTGACTTCTATCTTATTCCACCCTTTCCATTGTAGCTCATTACATATGTATACCTAGTAGAATTTCAATTAATGTTTGGATCTGGATTTCTCGAGATGGATATAACAATTTTTCAGTGCACAAGGGAGAGTGTCTATCTCTGGAAAGTATCAGGATAGGAGTGGGGACAGACTAAGGGGATGATGAATCAGTAGAAAGCCTAGTAAATGCAGTGCCTCTGCTGGACTTCTATCTATACTCCAGGAGTCTAAAACTTTTGTCCTTCTTAGGAAATTGATCTGTACTCCTTTGCTCCTAATTGTTAATGAATTATATAGCAAGCATGGTATAAGCATCTCCCTTTCAATATTATAGTAACTCCTCACTTAACGTCGTCAATAGGTTCTGCAACTTTAAGCAAAATGATGTATAATGAAACCAATTTTACCATCAGCTAATTGATATAAATAAGAGTTAGGTTCCTACAGCATCTCATCAATGTTATGACAAAACAACACTGAATGAACCGACATTATCCAAGGACCTTCTGTACTAAGAAGTCCATTCTGTCTTAAATACCTGTAGTAATCTTGGTGGGAGTGGCTATAAGATAGGGCTGTCTTCAACTCTCACACCAATACTCAGGCTGGTAGGTTTTTATCTTAGAATTCTGGGACTACTTCTTTTCATATTGTAATAGAGCAGTCCGGATGCAGCTGTAGCAAATGGCACAAGCAGGTGAATATGTATTCAGGTGATCCTCAGCCAGAATGTTGACTCCTTCATGAAGTCTACAGAGTTTTGACTACAGAGTTTTATTGCTTTTGAACAAAGAAGGGCTAAAGTGGTATCATCCAGAAGCTCTGAATAGCCCTGCAAAAGGATGACTTAATGAGAGTATATTGACTTTTAGAGCCAACTTTTTGGAAGTTGGGCCCTAAAGCTGAGTGGAAAGAGTGAAGCCTCAGGTCCCAGCATTTGTTAGCTGAGACAGTCTTTTACTGCAGTGCATTTTGTTGGATCCAGTAAAATGATGGTGGCAGAGAAAAACATTGAAGATAATTAAACATCACTGAGCCAGCTGGGAACTTGCTGAGCAGGAATTGCCCAAGAAAGTGGAGAACAAAGAAGAAAATGTTTCAACCCATTTATTCTCCGCTATGTTACTGTAAGTCCTAGTGGGAAATATCAGTGTAGTAGGTATGGAAATGGGTCGTTCAGGTTGATATTTGGTACTTGGAGATACAGTGAGACTCTTCCAACTTAGGATCAAGCCAGCATTCATTAAAGACAATCGTAGCATCAAGCACTCTTTTTTCTTTTTTCAGCAGACAAAAAAAATATCTGTGCTACTGCCAAAGATTTGTTAAATAAATACACTTGCCCTTCTAGAGAGTGAAGTAAATCTGTATAGGTTGCCAGGCTCCTGACTAATACATCACATGATAGAGCTGACAGAAGAGGAACCATAGCTGAATGGGAAGGCAGAGATATTGGGCTGCCCACATAGACAGTTCAATTAACTAAAGCATTTGTTTTGCAAGTAACAAGATTATTTGGCACTATCTTAATAGTCCAAATGTTTGCTTTAAAAATTGAAGTGTAATGGAAAACAGTATGGAGGTTCCTCAAAAAACTAAGAATTGATCTACCATATGGTCCAGCAATCCCTCTACTGGATTTTTACCCCAAAGACTTGAAAACCCATATCTAAAAAGATATTTGCATACCTATATTCATAGCAGCATTATTTACAGTGGCCAGGACATGGAAGTAACCGAAGTGTTCCACAATAGATGATTGGCTAAAGAAGCTGTGGTACATATATACAACAGAATATTACTCAGCCATAAGAGATGAAATACTGCCATTTACGAGAACATGGATGGACCTCGAGATAATCATGCCAAGCGCAATAAGCCAGACAGAAAAAGTTGAAAATCACATGATATCATTATATATGGGATATACACCTAAAAG
>NW_024353393.1:252667-341611 GCF_902729225.1 Pteropus medius | reverse complement strand
GTAAAGGGGATCAAATATATGGTAGGTGAAGGAAACTGGACTTTCGGTGGTAAACACACAATAGAATATACAGATGTTAAATTATAATGTACACCTGAAAATTCTATAATTGTATTAACCAATGTTACCCCAATAAACAATAAAAAATAAAAACAATCCTACACTTGCAGCATCGGACTGTAGAACAGAAAGATACCTGGTCTATGTTGTACTAGCTACTTACAGAAATTTCTTATATATAAAATGTGTTTTAATATTAAAAAATAAAATAAAAATTGAAGCGTACTTCATAGAACCATGTTTAAGACATGTAATAACGATTTCATTTATTATAATTGAAACAGATCTCTTTTTATAGGTGAGCTATTAAAAGAGACATATTTTCATAACATTTCTGCTTAATCTTTAGTAGGAAAATATTCTTCTTGAGACAAATATAAAATTTTGTCCATTTCGAATATGAATAAATGTGAGACTGCAGTTGGATAATGGCAAAGGAGAGTTAAACCTTTGTTTTAATACTATTTTCATGTTTTAATACTATTTTCATGTTTTAATTTCTCCAATGAGAATGTACCATATTTGAAATTTATCTAAATATGTGCTTGTAGAGATAGTTATAGATGTAGTGAAAGTGGTGCTGAGTCAATGAATGTAGTGGTTAGCAGCATAGGATTTTAAATATGACAGATTTTGGTTCATATTTCACTTATATTATTTATTAATTGAATGGCCTTGGACAGGTTACTAACTTCTTTCGTAAAATGAAGATAATAATATCTACCTTGAAGAATTGCAGAGAGATTGCGATAATATATGTGAAGTGCTTTGTATAGTGCCTAACACAGAAAAGTATCTAATTAATGGCTAGCTATTATTTGTATTATTATTACTTGTGTAGTGCTTTATATTTTTCTAGTTCCTAACACAGAAAGGTATCTAATTAATGGCTGGCTATTATTTGTATTATGATTACTTGTGTAGTGCTTTATACTTTTCTAAGTTCTTCAAATGTGATTTTATTCATATGTCCTAATAATTCTGAAACAAAGTCAAAACTGAAGGGAGAGTTTTCAAGAATATTGGCACTTTTTCTAAAGGAATGGTCATTGATGTAGATATGCACCCGCATTCAGGATATCTGTCCTTTCTATTTCCAGTTTTTGTCCAATGAGATCTTGGCCTTTACGCTCAATAGTTACCAAGTTGCAAAGTATCATTTTGAAAATAGTGACAATGAGCTCACTTGTCATCATCCAAAATATAGGAATATATCCTTGAGGTGTTTTAATGTTTCTGAAGAAAGTAATAGTTAATTAGAATCAAGAGATTTTAGACATTTATGAAGAAAAAACTCAAATTCAGCCTCAATAGTAGATACTTAGGTTCATTGTGAAGAAGTAGGTACAGCAAGTCCTCACTTAATGTCCTCTATAGGTTCTTGGAAACTGCAACTTTAAGTGAAATGATATAACAAAATCAATTTTACCATAGGCTGATAGAAATAAGAGTTAAGTTCCCATAGCATAGTTATGGTCACACAAAAACATCACCAAACTTCTCAAATGCTTCTAATATGAACATTGAAATAAATGTGAGCTATACATACATTTAAGAAAGATGAACAAAAATAAGTCAGAAAATTATTTCCCAGTTGTCTTATTTCACTTTAGGGTTGTGGGTGGCCAGAGATTATCCTGGTAGCTCAGAGCACAAGATGGGATCCACCTTGGACAGGATACCCTTCCATTGCAGGGCACACTCACACCCACACTCAGACTGGGACAATTTAGACACACCAATTCACCTTGTGTGCACATCTTTGGAATATGGGAGGAAACTGACATACCTGGAGAAAACCCGCACAGACATGAGGAGAAAGTGCAAGCTCAACACTGATGGTGAGTGGCCCGTCTGGGAATCAATATTTTTTTTCTCATCAATATTATGAGGAAACAATGTTGAACAAAATGATGTTATTATAGGATCTTCTGTTTAAGGATCATTTTAAATGGCATTCACATCAAGCTATATTAACCCATATCTAATAGGGCATGCAAAAAAAAAATGGCTTGCTGACATTAAACAAAACAAACTCTAGGAAAGGCAGGACCTATCTTTCTATTCTTGCCCTTTTACATACTTAGGTTTTAAACATTTACTCCTGCATTTTTTACCTTTAAGAAGACTTCTTCCTAGCATATCCTTCTTAGGTATTTTGCTGTGGAAAAGGACTTAGATTAGACTGATAATTCTTTAAGCATCACTTGTTAAAATACAGATTGCTGGGCCCCAGCCCCCAAATTTTGGGTTCATTTGGGAACTAGCAAGTTCCCAGATGATGCTTATGTTGTTGGTTTGTGAACTATACTTGAAGAACATCTGAATTGAAATAAGGCAGGGCCACAGAGATTTTGTATTTATAGCTGATAAGAGGACAGAATCTAATATTTCTTCACCTATTGCTTGGAGATTATGTTTCTATCTGCTGCATAATGACTTGGCAAATGGGACTTTAAACTATTTATCAATTCAGTGAATATTTATTTTAATATCTACTATGTGTCAGACAGTGATGGGTGCCAGGAATATAGCATAATCAATTTAGACAATGTCCATGAACTTCATAGATTTTTCATTCTCATAGTGGGTGAAAGACAACAAAAAAATATTGAGATGTACCAGATAATGATAGCTTCTATGAAGAACAATAAAATCAAGTAAGGGGACAGAAAAATGACAGAGCGATGGGGTACTATTTTACGAAAGATGGTTAGGGGAAGTCTCTTTGGGGAAAGGATATTGAGTAGAGACCTGAATGAGGTCAAGGGGTAACACATGAGGATGCCTTGGGGCAAAGCTTTTCAGGTAGAGGGACAGGCCCTGAGGTCTGCTTAGAGTGTTTAAGAAATAGTGTGGAGGTCACTGTGGCTGGTGAAGGCCGAATAGCGAATGAAGAAATGGATGATAGGAAATGAGGTCAGCAAGTTAACAAGGGCCAGGTCATGTAGAGCCATCATAAAGGTTTTGGATTTTAATGTGAACAAGATGAGACTTGAGCAATAAAAAAAGAGGCAATATTTGGAAGTTGGCTTGAATTTGTCATTTTAATTTACATGGCTTGATATTGTGTATAGATAGTCACTTACAACATTAAATTCTAAAAATTTCAACATTGCAAATTTCCCTTTGTTATTCTTTTCCCCCAGGAAAACTCTAGATATATCTGAAGTTTAACTTCTACTTAAGTCTAATAATTTTTTGAGAATGAATGAAACAAATGCTATTTTCCCTAGAATGGTTGCTGTCATGTTTCTGGTATTTTTAAAATTTGCTTACTGTCTTTTCTGACACTTGTTTGTTTTTTTTCCCACTGTATAGCACACACTAAAGAATTTACAGACCTTGGCTGGAATTTCTTCTTCTAGGTGAGGAAAAAAAAAAAAAGATCCTTTGTCTTCTCTCCAAGAGATCTGGAAAACTGTACAATAAGAAAATGTACATTAACTCCTCAAATACAGAAAATAGAGAATTCTGATAAGCTTAGAGATATCCTGATAGGACAAACCCCTTTGTGAGTGAAGGAATAATTAAAATAAGAACACTTTTACTTTTAAGTTTTACTCTTCCGATGCCCTTTAGTAATGTAACATTTTAGGAGTTTAAAATTAAACTGGAAGAGCCACAAAAAGACAAATTCTATATGATTCCACGTATACGAGGTATCTAGAGTAGTCAAACTCATATAAAAAGAAAACAGAATGGTGGTTTCCAGGGTTAGTAGGGGGAGGGGAATGAAGAGTTGTTTTTTAATGAGCATAGAGTTTCAGTTTTGCGAGATAATAACTTCTGGAAATTGGTTGCACAACAACATGAATATGCTTAACACTACTAAGCTGTACACTTAAAACTGATTAAGACAATAAATTTTGTTATGTGTATTTTACCACATTTAAAAATGGTAAAATAAATTGGTTGAATCTAATAACAGCAAGAGTGAAAATTAGTAATATAACTTGCTACAAAATGATAAAGCAAAATCAGAGTATGGATAAGATTGTATCCCCTATATAGACTTCCATTTAGATCAATTCAGTAAACAGTTACTGTCTATTATGCATATGGCAGAAGGCTAGGTGTCATAGATACAGATCGAAATAAAATGATAATTTTTGCCCACTAATAACTTGGAGCCTAGCTGAGAGAGACAGATTTACGAATGACAACGAAATGGAAGGTTATTATATGACCAGAGAATTTTGGAAACCATGTAAGTTAGGGAAGATGTAAAGGAAAGTGACTCTTAAATTTGGTTTTGAAGGCTGAGTTTTCATGTTGGACTAGGGGTTGAAGAGCATTCTGGCCACAGGGAATAGACTGTGGTATGAAAGATTGTGTAGTTATTAAGTGAATTCCAATGCAGAAACAGTAATGATGGAAAGAAGAGATATTTTGAGAAAAATTTAGGAGGTAGAGATTACAGGTCCTGGTAACAGGTAGGGAGGTACAATACATTGAGGATAGTTTCCAGGTTTTTTCCTGGATGAGAATACTATATACATACATATAGAGATAGAGACATGGAGTATAACTTTTAGGTCTAGGTCTGTGTTAAGGCAGTCTAGGTACTTCTCTACACAGATTGATTTGAGGAAAGTCAGAATTTTTTTCTAAAATTATCATTCAATCTACTCGACCTGAAACAGCCAATATAGTCAGTAACTAATTACATATGGAAAGGTTGCTGCCAGAAGAAGGCCAAAGTGAAAATCTCTGTCACATAGTATCAGTTATATTATAGGTTAAGTCAGTCGACATCTGTATTATTTCCCTCCTAGCTTGTCTTTCTGTACTTGCTGACTGAAAAGCTAAAATTTCATTCTTCAGATTCCCTTGTAGCTGGAGTGTTGTCATATGACCTGGTTCTGCAGAAATTGCATTTGGGGGAGATGGAGTTTCTGTAAAGCAGGGCAGCTGAGGCATCTGATTCTTTTGAAACAACTGTGCTAGAGTTAACTCGTGGCTCTAGGCTCAAGTTAAAAGTGCAAAGCAGGAGGCAGCAATGGTAGTCTTTCCACTATAACCATTCTAGTGTATGGTTGGGGACTTCTCATTGCTACATCTTTGCTCCTGGCTATTTGGCATCCAAGCCTGGTTCTTGGCACTCCCAGAGATTCTATGGGGTAACCAAATTATTTTACTAAATCTCTTTCTCTTTAAACCAGCTGGAGTGGATTCCATTATCTATACCTAAAAACTCTGACCAATATTCATGAGACTAGCCTTCTCTCATTAGCTTATTTGATCAAATGAACTAGTTGACATTTAAGCCCCTTAAAGTACTTAGGTTAGGTAGATTTCACGGGCGCAGGCAATAGAGCATTGTAAATGCTCTGAGGTCAGGAGACAGATCAGATTTAAGTTCTGGCTGTATCATATGGTATCTATGTTACTTATTTAGATAAGTTACTTAAGCTCCATATATTTCAGTTCTTTCAACTATAAATTGGAGACGATCATTGTGTTCAACTCATAGTATTTTTGTAAGGGTAATATGCAATAATATAAAGAATTTATCCAAGTGTCTGGAAAACAATAAGTACTCAAAAAATGTTTGCATTTGTTCATATAACAATGCATGTGTAGGCTTTGTCTCACTCACTAGGATTCCTTGGCTATCCACTGAATCTTGTTTTTGTGTTTGGCCTAAACAGGCACATTTCTCAGTGTAATGCATAATTACAATCTAGTTTATCCTCATTTTATAAATTTTATCATTGAGAATAAAAGCAAAAATAAAAGAACGGAAAAAAAAGAAGAGAGTTCTTTGTAGTGACTCAAGTCTGAACTTGGATCAACCTGTGAACTTTTATGATGGCCTTAGAATTTTTAACAGTCAATAAAAGTGACATTGCAGATGTTAGGGCTATGCCTGAATTCTTTTTAAGATCAGGCAGTTTTTCACGTAGTTTCTGGGCTGAGGATCGAAATATCTTATAAATGGGTGGGGTGGGCAAGAACATGGATTACTTTAAAAGCACAACGCTGAGCAAAAGAAGCCAGATACCCAAGTACATAATGTATGATTCTATTTATATGAAGTTCAAAAACTGTCAAAACTAATCTATGGTGATACTGTTTAGAAAAATGGCTTCATTTTGTGAAGAGTAGTGAACATAGAGACACTTTCTGAGGTTCTTAAAATGTTCTACATCTTGCTCTGGCTGGTGGTTACGTGGGGGTACACATATGTAAAACTAATTGATCTGTATGCTTAAGATTTGTGCGCTCTGCTGTGGTTATTCATTAAAAGAGGACTCTGAGCACACTTTGTTGAATGGCAGTATCACTGAAATAATGAGGTGCTACTTAAAGAGACAATATTAATGTGATCCTATTTGTTTTGACATGTTTATTAGAGACAGGAATATTACTCTGCAGTCACTCCTATTAGGTCCTACCCACAGGCTACAATCCAAGAAATAAAATCAAGTATATCTCTGTGTTAATATCAGAATATGTTGATTTAGGAACTTTTCTTGGACTTTGGCCTGTGTGAAATACTGAATAGTCACTGTTAACTTGTTTAATGCCCAGTGCTAAAGAACTCACGAAACATTTTAAACAATTCCATCCCATTGGTTGTCTTTATTTCACCAGTAATTAAAAGGAGTAAATCACTGCCTTTCACTCCCTTTAAGGTTGAAAGGTAACCATCTGAATTCTATTTAATGCTGCATTTGTGTTTGGTTATAGTTCAAAAATTTCCTTTAATCATGAAATGGAGAATTGTTTTTGTATGCCAGATATCATATGCTATTCCAAACTCTTGGCAAGGTGTGAAATTAATTTTTCTTATATACCAAACTCTCCTCAACTGTTTCATTGATTTGGCTTTTCCCCCATAGTTCACTAAGTAAAAGATTAGCATTAGTCATTGTTTGTGGAGAACTTTCAACTTTCAAATCCCAATCTCTTGTCAATATATATGGAGAAAATTAGTAGATATAATGTTGCAACACATGTTAAAAGAGCAAATGTTCAAAGTATAACATTCTACCTCAGATCTATATGACTTTCAGTTTGTATTTTTTATTAATATTAGAAAAAACATTTTTCTTACATGATGTGCTCTCTAGGAAAAGGGAGAAAAGGCACTCAACAAATACCAACTCTTTTCTACCCCAGGTTATAAATATTTTGAGAAACGAAACAAAGACTATAATAAGCATATCCAGATATCACCTTTATTATTGGGAAGGTCCAGTGTGAGGATTTGTCTTTAGGTCTGATATTCAAGTGGGCCTGCCCATAGATCCCCAGAATTAAGCAAATATGCCCATCCAGTGTCAGACAAAACTGGATTGGAGTAGGCCTCCTCTTACAGGTGTAAGCACATGTATAATCTATGGTCTGGAGGAACAGAGAACTTATGCTGTCTGCAGGAAGGCTTGCTCTTAAGAGGAAAAAAGAGCAAAACCAAGCCAATCATGCCTAGTTATTTTTCTCAAATTTATCAGTCAACTGTGTCCTTCCATCTCTTCACAGGCAGCATAAGTAAAAGATTCAGAAAAAGGTCCTTAGTATACTAAGTGAGCTAACTTTGCAAAGAGGAAACATAAAGACTGGCGAAATGTTCCTAACTAACATAGCTTTTTCTATTGAATATCTCATGTCCTTCGCTCTTTCTAATTACTAAAGAAAACAGTGTAAATGAAAATGTAAGGCATAATTAAAGTCTAAAAATATTAATTTTTTAAATTATCAGACATGACACTACCCTCAAATTAATTTTTTTCTCTAAAACCACAAAGCGCAAAATCAAGGAGAACAAAAAGTAAGTTAAAATATGTGTTGAAAATCTCTAAGATTGTGATCAAATTTATTTCCAACTAGCTTCAGAATTTGAAATGTGAAATATTAAGATTATAGTAAAAACTGACACCTAAATGTGTTCACACTGTTTTACTGTTCAAAGTGAAGTATAATGCTTAGAAAATTTTAAGAGAAATATTAAATCTTTATTTTATAAAGCATAAACTATTTTCTTCCAAACCTAATTTTGTATTCAAACCTGTTTTTCCCCAGGAGACTTCTTCATCACAAGATGACCCTTCTTACCATAATTTTCTGGGCCATGTTCCTGATTTGCTCCTCCAGTACATCTCTGTGTACTGGATAACATGCTGACAATGCAACACAAGTCATTCTTATTCATATACTTCCTAAATCCAGGTCTTGTCCAAGGTCTGTTTGCTATTCTGAAAGACAGAAGTCCTCATTTTATGATTTTCTAGAATCTAAAGTCATATGCATTAGATGCTACTACATGAAATACGAATACATTTCTCAAAAGATTGTCATAGCAAAAGAACAAAATAAATTGCTCCTAAAATACAACTAATTTCTGCATGAAAGTAAATGAAAATATGAAGCTTTAAATTACATCTCCATTATTCAAAGGAAGGACAGAACAGTAATATTTGAAGACTCTATCCTATAAATCAGACACTTTGTTCCAGGGACTTTTCATATGTCATTTTATTCAGTCCTTACAAAAATTCCCTGAGGAAGGTGTCATGATACTCATCTGGCAAATAAAGAAACTAAGGATTAAAGAAGTAAGTGGCTTACCTGTACGTAACTACTAAGTTGTAGAACTAGAATTTGAACCCAAGTGTGTCTAACTTCATAGCATATGCTCTTTATCAGGTTCAAAAAATGAACTGTAAGCTGGGGTACATTTTTTACATAGCTTAGGTAAATTTTAAAATTCCCAGCTTTATCAGCTATAATTTATCAGCTATAATCAGCTATAATGTTATATAGCATTTTCTTGTAATTTTAGTGAAAATACAAATACTACCTCCTAGACACTGTTGACACCCTATTCTATGCACCAGACCAGATCATATCAGACTAAATGGAAATGTGATACTCACAAAATTTGACGCAAAGACTTTGAAGAAATCACTTTCAATGACAAAGTTCTGTCATGAATTCACTGAAGACCGGAGCTGCTAAATGCCATGTTACACTTAGGCCTACCAGCCCGATGTTACAAATTCCCAATTTCTAGCCCAGTGCTTCCCCAAATACCCTAGAATATTTCCAAGAAGAATGATAATGACTTTTCTGGATCCTAGAATTTTCAGGATTCCCAGCAGCTTTTTCTTTGTTGCCTCAAAGTGTGCTAGAATTTGTGTCCTTGTGGGAAGTCATAACTCATTTGAACTGCCGAGAACACATAAAAGAATAGCTGCTCTTGTGCTTTTGAGTCTAGTGGTAACTTAATTTTAAAGAAAAGAGAAAATAAATAACCAAATCTGTCATGACACTAGAATACCTTAAACCACTATAACTATGCCAGCTAACCAGGTGTTTTAAGCAAACTGAGCAGTTCAATTACCCGAATATCCAGCAAAAATAGTATCTGTCCTTGAGCAGGCAAAAGCAAATGCAAAAAAATCAATTTTTTTGATCAAATGTTAAAATTTCTATCAAATGTGTTTAAAAACTGCATTTGATAAAAAAAAATAATTACAGAGAAACCTAGTTTGAAATGGTTCTGAGTCAAATGACTCAATGTTTAAGTGAAAATTATCACATGTATTAGGATTCTCAGTTGAAAGCAACTGAGACTGACTGACTTGATTTAAGAAAAATGTACAGAGTGGATAGAAAGACTGGATAACTAAGCGAATAAACTACAAACTGAAGATAGTACTAGATTATGAGTATGAGAAAAGTGCAATGAAAGTCAAGAAGGAGGAGTTATTGATTCTGGGTAAGATGAATGTTCTATTGTCTGGAGGAAGTCTTATTTGCACCAAGTGTTATCTCTGCCCTATATGTGGCTTATCTCCTCTGCTAAACTGACATTTCCTTATAGGAATTGCCCCTTGTATGAAACAAGATAGGAATTTTCCCATTTGTTCAACATCTAGTGCAATTAATTGTATTCATTTAAGATGATTCAACATGTGTTTATTAAGTGCCTACTTTATGCCAGGCACTATATACTATATATTAGCAATAATGAGAGCCAAAAAGGCTTGACTTCTTTCCTCATGGAGCTTACAGTCTGGTGGGTGAAACAGATATTCAAATGATCACATTAATGAAAGCATGATTACAAACTGTCAAGAGTGCTATGAGGGAGAAGAAAACAGTGTTATAAAAGCATCCAACAGGGAGACCTAGCCTTGTCTCTGGGTAATAGAAGACTTCCTTGTGGAGGGGGCAGTAGAGCTAAAGACTGAATAATGAATAAGGATTTGGCCTAGTGATGGGGGAAAAGAGCATCTCAAGGAGGGAGAACAGCATGTGCAAAGATCCTTGTAAGTGGTGGGTGCTACACAATAATTTTGTACTCAGCTTTACCTTCTGTTCAAATTCAGGTGAAGAGGTATCTCTTCCACCATCAAAAAATGAATTTTCCTGCATTATTATTTATACACTTGCCTCCTTTGAACCTCTATCAATTGTCTTTTTTCTCCTATATTCTCAACTACTTTCTCCATTAGATATTTCCCTTCAAGATATAATTCTAAAATATCTGTGACCTACAACACACAAAATGCTAAACAAAAACTTCTCTGAATCCTACATCCCTCTATTCTACTTCCTATCTTTTGTTATTTTTATTAGCAAAACTTCTAGAATAACAGTATTCTCCACCTACAATTTCCACTTCCTCAATTTCCATTCACTTTCTAACCCTACTAAATATGGGATCCTGCACACTACTTTACTAGCAGGATCTTGTCAAGGTGACCAATGACTCTCTTGTCACAAAACTCAGTAGATATTTTTCAAGTCCCATCTTCTTTGACTCTTGATAGCATTGGACACTCTACCACATCACTCTTTTTTTTTTTTTTTTTTTTTTGGTGTCATGATACTCTTTTCTTTGTGTCCTAATTTTCTCTTAGTGTATTTCAGTTTCTTGATTTCTGTGTATCCCTTAAATATTGAATTTCATCTTTGGCCGAGGTTCTCTTCTTAGTCTATATACACTACTGCTGGACGAGCTCTTCTACCCCTTTCTTGGTCCTGGGCAAATCCCCCTCAACTTTTTTTTTTTTTTTTGATCAAGCCTCGGTTAAAACTCACACATTGCGACTCTTTCTCTGACTTCCTTAGTCATTGTTAGGGCTTACTTTTCTAAGCATCACTGCATTCTCTGCATATATACTTCATAAAAACAAGTCTTATTTTATGATGTTTATCTGTTTCCTAGCCTGTATTTCCAACTAGATTGGCAGCTCCTTGAAAACAGGGACAATCTTTTTATACCTGGATTTTTAGCACGGTGCCTGGCAGAGAGTAGATAATCAATAAACATTTATACATATGTGGATGAATGGGTTTTGGTAAGCTCTTTTGTCTTTACAGCCTTGTAAAGAATGTCAGAGGAAAGCTGTGGCTACCTGAAGATTGAACAGGTAATAAATGGCAGAGTTAAGCATACTCTCATTTTTCATGAACCACAATAGCATGAACATTTGTGTGGTGTTCACACTCTGCAAACTGCTCTCATATCTGTTATCTCATGTAATTTTCTTGACAAGCTCGTAGACTAAGGTTGATATTTTGTTGCCTTTTATATATATAAGGAAATTGAGGTTCAAAAAATCTGTGATTAATGTTTACACAGGTAGCAAGTGGCAGAGCTAAATTTTGAACTAAACACTCTTGAGTGCAAGTTCCACAGCTAAACCACTTAGCTCTCAGGTAGTGTGGGGTAATGGAAAGAACAAGGCCTTTTAAGTTAGATAGACCTGGTTTTACATTCTAGCTTGTCACCAACTTGCTGTATGGTCATAAAGAAGTCTCTTGATGTCTCCATTCTTCAGGTTTATCTCTAGACTGGGATAATACTACATACCTCAAAGGGTTGATGTTGAGACTAAGTGATACAAGACATGCAAATAGAGGTGCTCAATAAATACCCATTTATGTTTATATTCTCTCTCTCTCTCTCTCTCTCTCTCTCTCTCTCTCTCTCTCTCTCTCTCTCTCCTCCCCTTCTTGACTTCTTATTCCCTTCAAGCTTGTCCCTATTTTGTACCAACACCAATGCCAGAAGAAAGGCATGACAGAATCCACTTTGGAAACATTTTATAGGATAATTCTTTCCACCTCCTCTCTCCCATGATTGTCCCTCTCACAGTGACAATATAGATGCCAGAAAGAACTTATCCTGTCCTAAGTGAAGGTGTATTGGAGGAAATAAACTCTATTTGTTATTCCGTCACTGCTACTACCCACTTCCATTGTGTCCCCATATTCACTCCCATCATCTCCCTTGCTTGATAGAACCTCTTTGCTTCTGTTCTCAGAACTCACTCACTCTTCAAATTCATGCACAACCTGGCTCCTCCAGGAAGCCTTCTTTGAATTTGTCAGGCCACACTGAGCTCAAACTTCCTTAGGCTACTAAGACACTTCTGGTTTATGTCATAGAGTTTTCACTCTCTTGTTGTAGGGCTACTGGTTGTCTGTCTATTCAGTATGCCTTCCCGATTATGCCTTTCCAATTAGTGTGAGCTTCTTGAGGGCAGGGAGTCTATCTTATGGTTCTGTACCCACCACCCACACCTTTGTCAAACCCTTATCTTCTGCCAGTATTGACATAGGACTATGTACCTCGGAGGCATTCAGGAAACACTGGTGGTTTGATTCACCTTGCATCCTTTACTCTTGACATCAATAGTAGGTTAATGAAGGGAAATTCCCAAGAGAAGAATGTCGAAGTCTCTTCACCTATAGCTCTGCTGTGTAAGGGATATTGGTGAGTAGCTGAACACAATACAATGGAATGCATTAGGTCAAAAGTCAAGTAAGAACCAATGCCACATTAATCCTATCTTGTTTTTCTTTTGAGCTATGTAAACTGGAGTGTGAGTACTTTAGGGAAGAAATACATTATTAATCATGTTTGATAAATCTAAAAACAATGAGACCCCAGTGACTTACTTATGCTGTTTATTCAGGGGAGATAAGATAAAATGTATGTGATTTGCATATATATCTACAATGAGGACTTTGAGACTTTGCTGGTGTGCTTCTTGAGACTACTTCTTTACCATGTTTTTATCTTTCTTGTAATATAAGAAACCCTTTGCTCCTGGGCAGTGCTTTATGCTTTTCTACGTGTCCCCTACTAGTACCTTAGTTCAGATCACTATCATCTCACACTTACTCTATTGCAATATCCACCTAATTGATTTCCTTGGCTGTCTTTGGCTGTTTACAATTCATTCTCCACACTACAACCAAAGTGACTGATCTAAAGCACAAATGCGATTATGTCTCACCCTTGTTTAAAACTCTTCAGAATCCTTAGGATAATGTCTAACCCCTTTCGTATGCTTAAAAAAAAAACCTCTCTGATCTGCCTCCTGCCTAGCTTTTCATTTTCATCTCCTGCCACTCCCTACCCCCCACCTTTCTGAAATACTTGTAGATCCACAAGTGTGCTGTTTTATTTTGTTTGTTTATTTCTTACATTGCAATGCCTTTGCACATGTTCCTTTTGCTTGGATTGTCTTCCTACTTACTTCTGACCTCTAATTGGAGAACTTTTCTCCATCCTGTATGACTTACTTTCTATGTGAAGCCTTCCTTGACTTAACATTAATTATTATTTGTTCCCTCTATTGCATACACATACCTGCATTATGGCACATTCTTCATTGCATTATAAATGTTTGTTTATATGTCTATCTCTGTGACCTGTATTTAAATTTCTTGAATGCTGAACTATGGCTGACCCCTCTTACTCCCACACCTTGTTCTCTCAGCACTACACACATAGTAGGTATTCAGGAATGTTGTTTAAATGAATAATTAGTATATTTGACAACTTAAAGAACTCTTCCTGAACTAGACTGACCTCAGAGTTGCAGCAAAATTACCAGTTGTTCAATTATCCTCAAGCTTCTGGGCTAGGTTAGGTGTGATTTCTTGAGAAAGAATGAATTTAAATATCCTATCAAGTTTCTTCTTAATTCAAGATCCTATAAGTAAACAGCAGATTAGAATAACACCTTTAGCAATGCAGAAGCAAAAAAAGCTCCTTGTTTTTGCTTTATACCTTCTATGATTTTTCTAAATATATTATTTATTCTAGGTTTTCTTTCATACTAATCACTTATAACAGGCCCCTATCTATTTAAGCTTGACCAGGACCACTTTATTTAATCATAAACACACATACACACGAATACATATGTTGGTTTGCAACCTCAAGAGCTTCTTGAGTGAAATCTGAAACTAGCTCTCAAACACAGAGGGCAAGGAGAGACCAAAGAAGGAAGTAGACCACGCTAGGTTGTTAGGTGGCAGTTTTGGTAAGCAAGATAACTTACTTATGAAACTTGTCTTGGGTGGCCACACGATGAATAGATCTCTGCCCCCACCTGTCAGAATATTAAAAGTTTATATAGAGGTCTTATTTGGAATAAATAAATAAAATTCTCAACTAAAAAAAATTAAAAAGTTTATATAGAGGTCTTAACTGTGTTCAGTGAAGTATTCTGTACAGATGGTCTCAACAACACATTACTCTCTCAAGGTTGTGTTCTTGAAAATGGTTCACACTGTGGGAACAGAGAAGAGAGTGGACATTCTAACTACAGGGGAGAAGGTGAGGTGCCTCTGATTGCCCAGGTCCAGCTCACCAGTCAATTGGAAGTCATGCCCTCTCAATGGCCTCCTCTAACAATAACTACACATATGATCTTATTTAATACTTACAAATACTCTATGAGGTAGTTACTAATATTATCCATATTTTATAGATGAAGAAACTAAGCTCAAAGAGGTTAAGTAATTTGTTCAAGGCTGCACAACTTGGAATTGCAGGGGACTGGACTTAAACTTGGATCTGATTGTAAAGTCTGTGTTTTAACCGTTACACTACACTTCCTCTTCTATTTTAAAAGAATGGGTTGAAGTAGATCATCCTTGAGAATCCTGTCCAAAGTTTTTCTCCACTTTCCTCCCCTCAAGGGCACCACTGGAGCCAAGCAAGAGGGTGGCGTGCTACAGATCTGGGAGCTGAAACAAAGAGATATGAGGTTCCAATATCCTCTTGTACATTTATTTTTCTATAATTATTTTCTATTGAGATACACTATAAAGATTTCTAAAATGGCATATTCAATAGTGATCTTCAGGACATGTAGTTGTTATCATTCATTTTTTTTTCTTCTTAAGCAACTTGATCTTTTTAAGCTAAGTTCTATCCACACCTGAATGATGAGAGAGACAAATACACAACTTTTGGGAAGCATTTGTTACATAAGAGTGAAAAGCCTAAAAAAGTGAGATATTTTACTAAAGAAAGGAAAACCTTATATCAAGCAAAAAAGAACTGTGTCCTGAAGGAAAAAAGTTGAAAAAAGAATAAAAACATTTTTTCACTGTGTCACCCCTCAAAACACCTGGAAGAAGTTATAACTGCAAGTGTCTTGTAGACTAAAACAAAGAACTCTGACCTTGGAGTCAGAGACCTAGGTTTGATTCCCATATCTATATCTTACTAGTAATTCAACCTTGAGCAGGAGACTGAGCCAGTCTGAGCTTACATTTCCTCATTGTTAAGCTGGAGATAAAGGTGTGTGTGGGGGGTAGGAGTTAAAGATAAAAATAAAAAAATAAATTGGATATTAAAAACAGGAACTACTTCAAAGTGTTGTTTGTATCATTATATGAATTAAATCATGTTTTAATAATGCTTTATGTTCTTCCATTCACATACGATATTATTACAATTCACTTTGGTCCAGTACAGAGCCACTAATCTGGTTATTCTTCATTTAATATCAATCATTCTCTCTTTGACCACAATCAGGCTCCACTGTACTGCCAGCCCCTCAATCTCAGGCTCACTAAAAAGGCAGAACTATGACTATTCTAAGAAAACAGTCCTTTTATCCAAGGTAAGCAGATAACACTCATGGTGAATTTGTGGTAGTTGACTTAGTTATGACAGAGAATATCTGGATGTTAGGAGATCTACATCTAAGCATCCCCAATGACTATTTCTAGACAGAAGGAATTATACCAGGCAGAACAGTGGGACCCAGCTGCTCTAGTGGGAAAGAGAAAAAATGGTCTGTTCTGGGACAATTGGCCCATAGCAATTCAAGGAACTTGAACCTCGAGATTAAGTTAAAGTTTTTATTTGAGCATGGGAGTGACTGAAGAACCACTGAAGAATATGGAAGTATAGCTCTCTCAGTGATGTTTCACACAGAAAGAATAGGCTACCATATTTTCTGTGGTCACAACTTCCTAAGGTTGGCTAGCTTCTTACTGACTGCAGATTCTATAGTGGAAAGACTCAGAATGAAAATTGATTGGATGCAGGAGCAATTTAGAATACTGAAAATCTCTTTATAAATCAGGTTGAAGGGCAAGGTGGAATGGCATAGCTGAAGCTATGAAATATCTAAGGCTGAGTATTATAGCAAAAACAAAACAAACTAAACAATGTCTTTGTGATCTTATCACTGGTCTGAGTTTCCACTTTGATGGACCTTTTCCTCTTTCTTAAATTAGTATCCTTCATATGATTGATAGCAGAAATAATAAACTGTATTTTAATGTAGAAGGTAATTCTTATTGGTGAACAAAATAAAAATTTTAAAATTGGGTCATGTCAGAGGAAAGTCAATAAAAATGCTAGTTCCATGTGGAAGAGTTCTCTTGCATCAAAGTAATAACACAAGGCTTATAAATCAAATAGTATGCTTGTTTACTAACATTCTGAGATTTTTTTTCCCTTGCAGATGTAAGACATGGAAAAACCAGGGCTATGCTAGCATATGGAGGTAATTTGTTCAGATGTATAACTTGGCCAGAGCTATCAGTAACCTAGTTATAAATTTTGAACTCCCTGTATTTTCTCATTTCAAAGTATGTTCCCCATTTCAAGACAAAAATCAGAATTGTTCTGAAAGCTATCACACTGAGGGCTCTGAGTAGGGAAAAACATCACTGACAACAGTTTAGACATTGGCTTATACCAAGTCTGTCTGAATTTAAACTCATGAACTCTCATATTTAAGTCCAATGTAAATCGTTTAATTTTCAAGTTCCCTTAAGCTAGGAAAATTAAGACTTCCTGTTCTTTAGGGAGAAAGAGTCTAAAAATGTAAGAGGTTAGAAAATGACTTGAAGCTCTTCATAATTAAGTATAAATGAATCCAAACCATATGGATTGCATTTCCTTTTTTTTCCTTTGAACACTGAAGGGAAAAACATGTTTGGCAAAATGTTTCTTGTTTTTTTTTTCAATCCCAAATATGTTACTTTCACCCTTGAGCCTTCTTCCCAAGCTGTACCATATGTCTGGAATGTTCCCAGGACTCTTCAGTCTTTGAGCCTACAGTTCCTGTGAGGCCTACATTTGTCAAGAAGCCATCCCTGGGTGACTTAGGAGAGACATTCCAAATGCCATCTGAACCTTACTGTGTAACAGACAACTTTCAAGACCTCCCTTTGTTTTACCGTCTGCTTATATGCACTGTTAGTTGTGTTTGCTGAAGGCTTTTGTTGTTGTTGTTGTTCATATGTAATAGCTTATGTAATTTAGTCTACATTTAACAACCATTTATTTAGCATCTAATGGGTACAAAGTTTTATGTATAAATTCCTAGCTTACCACAATATTATATTGTGCTTAATGATGCAACCCTATATGGAAGACTAACTATAGCCCTGGCTAATAATCCACAGGTAAGATACAACCTAGAAAAGGGAATGTGAATGGTCTTAACCAGAGAAGAAAGTCCCTTGATGATGGGATTTGAAAGGCTCCAATGCGTCTTCTCCAAAGGTAGCAGATTCATTTTTTTTAAATCAATAAGTCTATTTAAAAAGACAACGGCTTCTAAAATAAGGTAGTAAAAATTTAAATCCTGCAATTTGCTTTCTTTCTACTAGCTCGCTGAGTTTTAAACACTAAAGGGAGTGCATTTCAATAGGTGTGATAAGGGAATGAGAACAAATTTGGATTGATAAGCACCGCAGACTTCTATTTTAAGATATATCAGAGCAACTTGTTATTTGGGTGAGTTGAGGTTAAGAGAAGGAGGAGATACAAAGAGAATAAGAGCAAGAGTGTGAGCATGGGTGAGAACCTGATTGAGAACCAGATAAACCTAGGTAGAAAAGGGGGACGGATACCTTAAATAGCCTTTTACCTATGTTTAGGGCTTGAATAGAAAATCCACACAAAGATAACTCAAGTTGGCAAGGAAACTGCCTATAATATGTATAATATTTATTTTTCATATTTGCCTTATTTCTTCCTGTAATGAAGCTATAAGCACTTTGGGGGTTAGGGACCCTCTTACACTTATCATTTGCCACCCATGCCATGTCTACCTCACTCTCACCTCAACACCTGACCAAGCTTTAGCCAAGAGGGGACATTCAATTCTTGGTTGATTGATTATAGGGGCTTTAAAAAGTTTTACTGAACATGGAGAATGTTCAGGACTGTTACACATTGTAGAAGATATACAACCTGAGCAGGGAATAAAATGATTGTGATGATTTTGTTTGGAAGAGCAAACCCTATATGTGAAAATAATGAAAATCCTATGAGGATAAATCAATGGGATACAGGATTTCCACGCAAATCCCAGGACCCTATAACAAGAAAACATTTAAGTCTAAAGAAAGCTTTAAAGCAAATGAAATCGTGTATTACTTTGTATGATGAAATTCGAATTTAAGAAACTTCTTACCTTGAACTGATAAAGGCTGAAAATATGTTCATATAGCTTATCTTACCTTCCTCATTTCATGTTTCTAGATCTTCTCCTATTTCTTCCTCTATCGTCCTTCTGAGAATGTTCCTAGGACTCCATGGTGAGGAGGGAAGAGGTAGACTGATAAATAGATTCAGTAAGTGTGATTTTAAACTGCCAAAATAAGAGGAAGTTAATTATTAGGGATGTAGCCCTAACCTCTCAAGGCTGATAACACGTAGGAGCACATTCCCATAGAAACTCTAGAAATAATTTCAGTCTCAGTGGCTTTTTTCCTTAAAATTCCTGTGGGGATTCAAGAGAGAGTGAGCCTCTAAGGAGAAGGTAAATCTATGCCAAGCCATGCAGTGAGAATAGTGAGACTTGATGGGGAACACATTTAAATTATGGATCTAGAAAGAGGAAGTAAAACCATTGTGAAATGGAGATTAAAAGGAGGTTCCCAGAGCCCAAGTGAGATAAGGAGAAAGGTAATCTTATCTTATTTTGATTGACATTAGTAAGCATATACCAGACGCTAGCTAAGCACTTTATATGTGTTAACTCATTTTTCAACACAAATTTCTGAAATAAGCACTATTATTGCATACATTCTACAGATAAGAAAACTGAATTTCAGAGATTAAATGATTTTCCCAAAGGCACCTAGCTAATACATAAAGGAAATAAGATACAAACCTGTGTAGCTCCATTGAACCACTTTAGTATTCTGCCTTAAATAGATTCACCTCTTCTAGGTCCCCGAGTATTCATAAGTGGGAGGAATAAATGACCACATTTGGTTATATATCTGTGGACTCAGGTTATTATAACTTAGGGGAACAGACATTACTGAGACTATTGAGACAGAGTCCAAATCCTGTCTTTAAAAATTTCCCTTTCTAGATGTTTGTTCAGGTGCAACCACTAAGAGGAAGGTATGAAGAAGATGAGTCACATGGAACATGTTGTGGAAGCTGGTCAGAATGAGAAAGGCACCCACTGGCATATATTTGGAGGGACAGATGAAGAAATGTAGGATGATTAACTAAAGAAGAAAAGACTACCGACATATGATAGCTGTCTTCAAATATTTGATGACCGTCACGTGGAAGTAGTATTAGACTTATTCCATGTAGCTGTATAGGGGAAACATGGCAACAGTGGGAAGATGTTAGAGGAAGACAAATTCTGGATCAACAGAAAACAATTGCTTAAACATAATGCAGCATTTCATAGCATTATTCTGTGCCTGTACCCTTTTGGAAATCTGGTAAAGCCTACGAACTTTTCTCAGAATGTTTTAAGCAAATAACACAAAATGCATAAGATTACACAGGGAATGAATTATATTGAAATATGATGATTAAAATATTTAAAAAATTGAAGATATCTACAATGAGTTTAAGAGATTTGAAAATATTTGTGTTTTTTGGTTAGTGATAATACTACTAAGGTTTGTTGCCTACATTCATAATAGAAGAAATGGTAAATTTCAGCTAGAGATTAGGGAATAGAAAGATATATATTTTTTTTCCCATCAAAGTTCATGTTACCTCTAAGGGATTTGTGGATTCCACGTTAAGATCTCCTGAATTAGAAGTACCCAATAGTAGAATGTAAGTCATGTAAAATTGTGTTTTTCCTGCCACAGGAATAGTTTTAAAAAAAAACATCAGAAATGTTTGAATAGGATTCCTGCTTTGGTTACATACTGGATGAAATAAAATCTGCTAAAAAATAAAAAGTGCTAATTCTAATAGTCTGTGTTCAAAACTCTTTAATGGTTTTTATTATCTACAGCAGGGATTTTCAATTTTTTTTTAAGCAGCACAAGACTTTCTTCAAAATAAAATCTTACACAATTCCTCAATATATCAAACAGAAAAAGTAGTATCAGTTTTACACAGAAATGTAGGGCCTAGATCCCTACCCGCTTAGCTATCCCACTCATCTTCCTTCTTTTCCATGTGCACCAAAATGAAGTCTCTGTTTTTGAGTGAGATCTCTTCTGAGGAACCCTAGACTTTTGTGAAACACAGACATAGAATCAAGTATAACCTCTCTAGATTTGCATTTAAGACCAGGTAAAATCTTACTTCTCAGCTGCTGCTCAACAGAGCATTCATTGTCTCCAAACAGCCTACAAAATTCTTGACACCACACCTTTGTTCACACTACTCTCCAGTCTGGAATGCCCTACACACCCTCCTACTATTTGCCATTTCTCTAAACTATACCTTCAAGTTCAAATCAGGTTCCACTTCTTCCAAGTAGTATTCCCTGATTAGTCACTCTTGGTGATTGTTCTTGTGCTCTGATTTATTTTAATATTTCTCTGTATTTGACAATGTAATTGATATTGCATTTTTTGTTGTTGCCATGTTTATTCTGTCTCCTCATTAGAAGAGTAACAACCAGAGTTCTTAGACTACTCTATCTCGAGGGCCCAGTGAAGTATTCTGTATGCTGAATCAGTTCTTGTCTATAAAATTTATTTTTCATATTTATCCTATTTCCCTAAAGAAATCATAAGCTTTTAGTGGACAAGGATTTTCTTAGACATTTCATCTGCTACAGTTTTTCCAGCACCTAGCATGATCCAGACCCCACAAGAGACTTGAACTAGGTAGGCATAGTAGAATTTGGACAGGAAAGATGTTAGGTAAGGGCAATTTAGAAAGAATGAAAAATACTATTTGATGTAGAGAGAGTCATATCTGTTGCTGGGGAAGAAGACAGATGCTAGGAATAAAATGTGGAGAGATACTCTTGAGAGTGAAAGAGCAAGTCAAGACATGATTAGGTAAGTCAAGGAATGACATCAATGAAGAGATAATGTGAGTCACAATGAGAAAGATCAACAGGGATTAACAGGGAAACACTCTTGAGATAAAAAAAAAAGCAGGGATAGAACCCTTCTCTAGTTGCTAGGGATGAAAGAAAACAAAAAGAACTCAGTAAAATGGCCATTTCTATATAGAAATAGGGGCTAGGAGTTTGAGTGTAATGGAAAGCCAAAAAACATCCCTAAACCTCACTTGAACCAAATATTTTAGTCTCTGTCTCCATCATATTTCAATATCTCTCCCAAGATCTCTGAAGACACTGTAAAGAAATAGCTAATAAGTGGCCAATGGGATTTTGATGTCTTTCTTTTCACCTCATGCAGGTGTTGAGACAAGGAACTTATCAGAGAGTGCAGCAGAGAACTGAGAAGGAAGAGAAAGGATCATTTATAAGATAGGATAAATCAACTGGAATAATCAGATGGTGATTTGTTTAGCCTGGGGGATGCACCAACTAAAAGGCCTATAGTTTACACTGGGTCAAAGCAGGACCCAGAGATTAAGAGAGAAAAAAATTCTGCATTTTTTTTTGTTTTTGAACATTATGTTCAAACAGCAACCTTCTCTCTCTAATAGGTCAGAAATGTCTGTGGGGTAAAACCTCAAGCTCTGAGTTAATAAATTCATCATCATTTACCTCAAGGAGAGATACGCAGATATTCTTGTACTTCAGAAACCTATTTAAAGGGTTTACACAAATTCAACTTTATATAGGTTCAGTTCTTGAGCACACATTTGGTGAGATGTCTCCAGACTCCATATCCAAGGCATTTCATAGCATAGGCTCTGCATCAGTGCAAGCCACTTCCTCTTAATCTTCTACCAATCCACACCCTCAGATTACCTTCTTAATGAATCATGCACAGGCACATCCCTTTCGAGGTCTGTGATCTTGCCTGGAATGCATAAATTTTCTCTTCAAATCTTTACTACCGCACCCTGTGCTTTTCTTATTTTTCTACCTCTGCTTCCTTAGTACCTTTGCTCCTTTTCTGACTGAAATACATTCACCCTACCTGTCAAGTATCTTGAGGGCATAGTACTTCATCTTTGGCATCAAGGTAGAAACTGATAATAGTTTACAAATAAAGCTATCACTTTTCAGATTGATAATGTGCTCATGCTGCTCCAGGGAGGAGAGAGGAGGGATCATATTTCTCAAACCTAGAATGCTTTTTTTTTAAAATCAACTTTTTGTTTGTTTTATTTAGACTGTTTTTATTTTTCACTTGTATTTTTTAAATTAATTAATTTATTTTTATGGTGACATTGGTTAATGAAATCCACTGTTTCAGCTGTACACTTAAACAGTATGGCATATATATATTTATACTGTGTGTTCAGCTCCCATAGTTAGATTTCTTTCTGTCAACATATTTGACCCCCCTTGCCATCACCACTCTCCTCCCCCACTCCCTACCTCTTTCTGTCTGGCTTATGTCGCTGAGCATGATTATCTCGAGGTCCATCCATGTTGTCGCAAATGGCAGTATTTCATCTCTTCTTATGGCTGAGTAATATTCCATTGTATACATGTACCACCGCTTCTTTAGTCAATCATCTATCATAGGACACTTCGGTTACTTCCATGTTCTGGCCACTGTGAATAACGATGCTTTGAACATTGGTATGCAAATATCTTTGTAGATATGGGTTTTCAAGTCTTTGGGGTAAATACCCAGTAGAGGGATTGCTGGATCATATGGTAGATCAATTATTAGTTTTTTGAGGAACCTCCGTACTGTTTTCCATAGTGGCTGTACCAATTTGCAGTCCCACCAGCAGTGTATGAGGTTTCTTTTTTCTCCACATCCTCTCTAACATTTGTTATTACTTGTACTGTTGATTATAGCTATTCTAACAGGTGTGAGATGGTATCTCATTGTGGTTTTGATTTGCATTTGCCTAATAGCTAGTGATGTTGAGCATCTTTTCAAATATATGTCGGCCATTTGTATGTCCTCTAAGGAGAAGTGTCTGTTCAAGTCCTCTGTCCATTTTTTTATATTAATTTTATCATCTATCTATCTATCTATCTATCTATCTATCTATCTATTTTTAAATTAAGTTGATTGGGGTAACATTGGTTAATACAATTATATAATTTTCAGGTGTACATTATAATTTGACATCTGTATATTCTATTGTATGTTTACCACGAAAAGTCCAGCTTTCTTCAGCTACCACATATTTGATCCCTATGTCTCTGGGATGAAGCCCACTTGATCGTAGTGTATAATCTTCTGAATATATTGTTGTATTTGGTTCGCTAGTATCTTATGTAGGATTTTTGCATATGTGTTCATGAGAGATATCGGTCTGTAGTTTTCTTTCTTTTTTTTGTTATCTTTACCAGTTTTTGGCATCAGGGTGATATTGGCCTCATAAAATGAGTTGGGAAGTTATTACCTCCTCTTCGAGTTTTTGGAAGAGTTTGAAGAGAATAGGTATTAAATCTTTGAGTGTTTGGTAGAATTCACTGGTGAAGCCATCTGGTCCTGGACTTTTACTTTTTGGTAGGTTTTTGATGATTGTTTCAATTTCCACACTGCTGATTGGTCTATTTAGATTTTTCAGTTCTTCTTGATTCAATTAAAACTTGCATTTTTGTTTTCTTTGTTGGTGTATTTTTAAAAGCAGGAGTTTTTCATTTCTATGAAGTTCAACTCAGTATTTCTTTTATTATGATGAATATGTTTCTGTATTAAGAAATCAAGATCACAAATATTTTCTTTTATATATTTTTCTAGAAATTTTATAACTTCTCTTTTATGTTCAGGAATATGCTCTATTTCAAGTTAATTTGTGTGTATGGTGTGAGGTAAAGATTCATTTTCCTCCCCATTTGGATATTCAGTTGATCCAGTTCCATTGGTTGAAAAGACTATCATTTCCTCATTGGATTACTTTCAATCCTTTGTTAGGACTCAATTGTGCATACACAGATGGGTCTATTTTGAACTCCGTTCTATTCCGCTCATCTTATTTTAATATATTTTACCAATATCACACTGACTTGATTACTGTAACTTTATAGTAAGTCTTGATGCAAAGTAGTATGAGCTTTCCAATTTTGCTTTTCCTCTTTAAGATTACTTTGGCTATTTTAGATTCTTTGTATTTCCATATTAATATTAAAATAAGCTTATCCACTTTTAAAAAGTTTTTTGCTGAACTTTTGACTGAAATTACATTGATTCAATTTAGGGAGAATTAACACTTTTAGAAAATTAAGTCTTCTGATTATGAGCATGGCATATCTCTCCATTTATCTTTACTTTCTTACAGAAATGTTTTACAGTTTTCAGTGTTCAGGTCTAGTACATATTTTGGAAAACTTATCCCTAACTGTTTTTTGCATGTTAAATGGACATACTTATAAAATTTATTTTTCTAACTTTTTTGTTGTTATATATAAAGACAATTAGTTTTACTATAATTCTCCAGCCGCTTTTAAGAATTTCCATCTTTGATTTTTAGCTATTTAACTATGATGTGTCTGAGTGTGGTTTTCATTATAATTATCCTACTGAATTTTGCTGAGCTCTTTTACATGTAAGTTGTTGTTTTCCACTAAATTTAATAAAATGTGAGCATTATTTCTTCAAAAAATCTTTCTGCTTCATTGTCTCTCTCTTTTTACCCTGGGGATCCAATTACATGTATGTTTGAGAGCTTTGTATTACCACACAGGTTATATTAACTCATAAAAGTTCACTTAATTGTTTTTTAATATTTTTCTCTCTGTTTTTCAGATTGGATAATTTCTACAGATTTGTCTTCAAACTGACTGATCCTTTCTTCTAACACCAGTTTACTTTTAAACTCTTCTAATAAATTGTTTCATTTCAGATACTTTACTTTAAATTTCTAGAATTTTAATTTGGTTCTTCTATATTTTTTTCAATTTTTTCTTTGAGATTTATTCTATTCTCCTATTCAAACTATTCTCTTATTTCAATCATAGTTTCCTTTATATCTTTAAATATATTTTTTATTGCAGTTTTAAAATTCTTGTCTGTTAATTACAAAATCTAGGTCATCTTGGGATCTCTTTATATTGATTGATTTTTTTCTTAATTTAGAATCATATTTTTTTTCTTTGCATGTTGAAAAAATAATGTGTTGCTAGACATTTTGGATGACATATTGTAAAGAATGGATTATTTATGCTGTCTTTCTTTACTTTACTGGCAGTTCTCCTTGCATTTGTGGCAGCTTGGTTAGAGTGAGTCTAGAGTAGCTCTTACCCTATTGCATGGTCCTTTTCCTAATGGATGGCTTTTCTGTCATCTTAGCTGAATGCTGGGGATTTTATTGAGGTCTCTCCATTCTGCTTGTGGTGGAATGCCAATGTTTCTGAACACTGTGCAACCTCTAGAATCTCTGTTCCACTCTCAACACTACAACTTCTTGCTGCTAGGTACTGTACATTCCTGCCCTGCACATGTATAGCCCAACCCTTTGCCAATGACTTATTGGACACTCCAACAGAATCACCTGTGAACCCTGTTGCACAATTCCCTACTTTCTGGTATCCTTCGCTGAACTCCAGTATCTGTTCTTTCAGGTTAGCAAGGCTATTATGTTCTATTTAGTCTTTATTTCCCTGTGTCTTGTTCTGGAAATTGTCCCAAAGTAGAGAATTGACATAAATTTGGGGTTCACCATTGTATATTTTCCTCTTCTTAGTAATCAAAGTTCTGCACTACTACTTGTTGACCCATACCTTGAAAGAGTTGCTTTATATTATGTTCAGTTTTTATAGTTTTTTTTTTTTAAGAGCAGGATGGCTCTTTGGTACTTGTCACTGCATAACAGAAACAGAAGTCTTATTTTCTTATGCTTGAGCTAGTGTGATTTCCAAGTATTATTATTGTTGTTGTTGAGCCTTTTAAAAAATTAGAAGATGGCAAATGAATGAGTCAAGATCCAAACCCAGGCCATCTAACTCTAAATCCTCTGTGCTTTCCATTACACTGTGTTGTCTCTCCATTTAAGTATCTTTCTAGATGTAGTGATTTGAGGTGCTGAAGAAGTACCATCACAACCAAATATCTTCCCCTACAGTCTAGCATAGAGATCTGAAGACTTCACTATCTTAATGTCCTTTTTAAAAAATTTAGACACCGAAGGATGTAGTCAGCATTTTATAATGAACTAGAAGGGACCTTATTAATTATCCAAAACAACTCTTTCATTTTGAGGATTATGAGGCATGTAATAAAACAAATTATCTGGTTAAGGTCGAACATCTAGTAAATAGAAGAAACACAACTTGAATCAAGTTTCTTTCTGCCTTATGTTCTTACTGTCAGACTCAGTAGCCTCTATGACTGCTTAGAGTAAGACTCTTGAAAATGGAAACTAGAAGAGTTGCCTAGGAAAAGGTATATCATTTCACAGTCATATCATAGTTACTTCATATCTTTGAAAAGGCAATGATGATATCAGTAAAGTATAGTTATCCTCTTGTTTTGTTATCTTCTGAGAAGTTTCTGCTTTCAGTTCAGAGAAGAATAGCTTGGCCTGAACAGGAAACTTTGTCATAACTACAAGAATATGAGAAGTGAGCCCTATCTTCTTCCAGGAAGTAGTTACTTCTGAACACAGAGGTTACATAGCAACAGGATCAGGTGTTGAAATTTACATGCACTCAGAGATTTCTAAGTGAAACAAAGCTGCCCTGTTTCCTACGTTTCAGTTGTGATAACCACATCTGGTACTTTTTCAAAAACCTTTCCAAGAATTCAGTGAAAATGATCTGTGGGACCTGTCATGAATAAGATGAGGTTGACTTCACTTCATTTTATCCACTTAGCCTTTAGCCATTCAGATATCAGAGTCAGATAGGTAAATATATCATGGTCCCTTTTTGATCTTAATTTTAGTTATTTCAGTTATTTCTCATTGTAATCTCTCTATCTCCTAGAATATTTTCATTTTTTTTTTCTATCTTCTAGTCGGGCAAAGGAAAGCTAAATTTTTGTCTACCTAGGTTCAACATTGGGAATCTGCCAAAATTACTTTAGCACTTCTTTTTAGGTGTGGTTGACTGTCACAAAGTGGATGTCCAGATGAATCACCTGCCTCAAACATTAAACCCAAAGGAAAGGTTGTGAATCTCCTTCCCCTTTTGAGTTTCTGTTAGTAATTAAGAAGACAGAAAACATGGGATTTTTATTTATTGGACAATCTCTAGCTATTATGTCTCACTTTCCAAGATCAGATTCATACAAATAATCCAATGAGAGGCTGCTTGATAGGCCTTGGCTAGTGTATGGAATCCTATAACCTCGATACTGAAGCATCATTTCCCAACCTTTTAGTCAGAAAAGAGTTTGAGAAGCTCACTTATATCATGGTACTCCTCAAACTTCAAATAGACAAGAAGAAAACTGTGAAGTTGCCAAAGTCCTACAGATTGAATTATCAACTCTAATAGCAAGAAAAATAATAATAGCTTATGCTTATTACACACCATACACAATATTTACATGTGTTTGTTATTTTAATCCTTGCATCAACCCTGTGAGGTAGGTACTTTTCCATTTGCAGATTAAGAAATTCAGTTTGAGTGGTTAAGTAACTTGAGCAAGGTCACGGAACTGGTTCAGTGGCTCAGTTCAGATTTGCACTTAGGCAGCCTGCCTCCAGAACTGTACTCCTAACCATTAGGCAAGAATGACAAGCAATATTATTGGATATCTGCCCAGATCCAAACTATGGCTTGCATCCTAAGTCACCATGCTTACAAGGATTTAAAAATATAAAAATAATTTTAAAAGGTATTAAGAAATAGTGACATTCTTCATTTGAAGCTAAGGATAGCTCCTTCATGTGGTTTAATTACTTAACTAGAAAGCAGATGTAGAAAGATCAGGTAGCTGGTGGTCTATGTTTTGGCCCCAGTTTGGCTATTAGCTAATCTTTTACCTAATTATCTTAGAAGTCAGTTTCCTTACTTGCAAATTCAACAAATATTGAGCACATACTATGTGTCAGGCACTGTAGTTGGTGATACAGAAACGGTGATTAACAAGAAGATACCTAATTATGACAACTGAGACTGTCGAACTAGTGAGTCTCTAAAGTCTCTTCTGAAGCAAAACATAGTAAAAGCCAGCATTCTAGATGTACTCTCCAACAAAAAGGTGTTGATCAAATAACCATTTAACTCGCTAGAAAAAATGTTAAAAGCCTGGACTCAAAACTGACTCAGAACTGAACTGTTTTTAACCACAAATCTCCTTACAACTTCTCCTAGTTGTTAATGCAAATTATCTCCAGGGCAAGACTGCTGGAATGTATCCTCCCTACTCAGGGCAGGCCCTGAAACAAAAAAAAAATCATAATGATTTTTATGCTCTCCTCCTTTCTCTCTACTTTCTGGCTTGGAAAACAGTTCCCTTTACTCACAGGGATTTATAGTTTTAAAGAATAGGGACAATTAGACCTGGAAAGAAGTAGTTAGTAACCAAAAAGTTGAGCTAAGTAGGCAAACAGAAATTATGTTGCTGAAAACTGAAATGTATTGATTTTCAATAGAGGATCCAAAGGCAAGACTCTTAACTGATCCCACCTTTATTCTAGCCAAAACATCCAGGAGAAACCAGGCATATGTAGCCTCATACATTTTCCTCTCTTTTTCTTGGGAGCGAGTCTATCCACAGAAATACCATATGTTCCTCTGGTCTTGATAAGCCATAAAGTTTAGGGTAGGCTCCTCTCATGAGTACATTGTATCTAGTGTCCTATAGTTAGAGCTACATGACTGAATATAGAGTTCATGTTTGGAAGTGGCCTGAGTTGGAGCAAGGATCAGACCATGGATAACAATATCCTTTCACAGATTATGTACATGAAAACAAGAGCCACACTGACTGAAAACTCACTTATATTTAGTTTTGTCATCAATCTATGTGAAAGAAAAACTGGAATGTCATTTTGCTATTTCATATTGTGGACTGAAAAGGTGCCACATACTAAACCTGATAAGCTCAATGGAAGCCTACATGGCAGGTGTTACAAACATAGAATCTGAAGGTAACCACATAGGATGATCGGAACATAAAAATTCCTAACTAAAAGTGAGGCATGACGGTAGTCACATCCTAGGCCTGTAGCTTCTTTGACAAAGGTCAATCTTTAGCTTAAGTGAGCCTCTCTATTTTCTTTTTGCATCTAAGATAACATACTTTTGAAATATTAGAGTGATCTCCTTTTCCATACCCCTTAGGGCACAATCACACCAGAGCGTGAGACCACAGAACTCCTCATTGTTATCTTGTTTGCTGCATATCATCCCTATGTGTTGTAAATGTTCATTATTAACTATCGTGTACCTATGAATGTAAAAAAAAAGTATGTATTTCTCCGTTTTATCCATTCCCAGATATTCTTCGCCTCACCCTCCACCCCAGTTTGCTTTCTCTCACCCCCTTAATCTACCTCCAATGATTTCGTGTAATCCTCCCTACCCCCTCCTCCTTTGATTCTAATGTATAAAATAAGCGGCAAAACTGCCATTCTCTGGAGCATTTGTAGTCAGTTTGGCTCAGGTAAACTAATAAATATTCTCTACAGGTTTGGATGTTAATTATGTCGACAATACCTATATACTCATTCATATAATCATATCTCATCTATTTATCATGTAATCATATCTCATCTATTCATATCCCCTCATTTTACAGATAGGGAAACCGAGACTTAGACGAGTAAAGTGATGTGCCCAAATTACATTGCTTATTAGAATCAGAGTGGATATTGCTGTTTCTCAAAAGAGAGGAGTCAAATGCTAGGAGAAGTAGCCATCTCAGGTTTAGAATTAATTTAGGAATACTTATTCAGACTTTACTATTTTTTTTTATTATGGTGAGAATGCATCTACTATAGGAGTTCTACCTTATGTAATCACACTTTTGTGGAAAGAAATAACAGATGATTGCTAGCTCCTAAAATTGGGTGTGGTCACTGGAAGAGAGCAATTATTTCAGATGAGAAAGACGCTACAGTATAAATATTCTTCACAAAATGAGATCTGAGGTTCTGCACCTCCTAGCCCCTGATCCATGCCAAGTTGCAAAGTGTCCCAGCTGTCAGCCTGTGCCATGTTCACTCATATTGTGACTATCAAAAGATTCTTTCAAGGCATGATTTCTCTCCTTAGCACCGAGTCATGAATAATAGCATATGCTAGCCAGTTGGAGTGAATGTAACAGAACTATTTTGCTACAGGTAAAGTAAGGGCCCTTGAGGTGTCAACTTTATAAAGACAGATGAAATATGCCAATGAGTATAATCTACTTTTAGTCATCCTTGAAAAAATTACTGTAGGTAATGTGAATGACCCATTTCTAATCTGCTTGCAGCTAACATCCTTCTCTGCTTCACTAAGTGAGAAGTTCTATTTCC
Source organism: Pteropus medius (assembly GCF_902729225.1). Classification (NCBI taxonomy): domain Eukaryota; kingdom Metazoa; phylum Chordata; class Mammalia; order Chiroptera; family Pteropodidae; genus Pteropus; species Pteropus medius. The sequence continues at coordinate 310,575 of NW_024353393.1, read as the reverse complement.
CACTCTTGATTTGCCTTTTTATCTACCCTCTATCTGCAACTTGGATTAGAACTCTAATCCCCTTTTAACCAAGTGAGACAGAGTAAATTAGAATGGCTGAAAACCCTCAGGCCCATTGAGAAGCAACATTTTCCAGATCCAAAGGACTCTTTTCCAGCTTCTCTGCTAACTATGGCTAAGCTGCTTTATATACTATTTTTTGCCCCATTCTCTATTCTGTTTCTCTTTACTGACTTTCCATTCCTCCCTTTTCTTGGGTTCCAATTGTATTTTTTCATCCTTTGTCAAGCTGTACCAACTAAAGCTAAAGACCTGATTTTCTTCCTTCCTCACTTCTTTCATACACTAACAAATGCAACCATATTCCTTAAGTCAATCCCTTAGAAACTGATATTATTTTTTTCTACAGAAGATTTAGCAAGGACATAGATAAAGAGTTTCTTTCTCATGCTTTAAAGGAACTAATACTGAGGAGGTATAGAGTGCAGCTAGATAGTAATGCAGACTGCAGTGTATGGGTTTTTGTTTGCCTAGGTTTCTCTGAGAGCTTTTTGATGAGCTGCATCCTCCAGAATTTGGCCTTAAGATTTGAATTAACTTTATTCACAGACCTTGAAGACAAAACAGAACAATATAAAATATCAGCTGAAGGCAATTTCCTTCAATGGCTCTGGTTCCATCCAATTTACTTACTCTAGAGTCCGATAGCACTAACTGAAGAACACTAGTGTGCACAGGACACGATCACAACTTCTTCCTCTTCTTATCCTAATAGGATAAACAACAATTTACCAGCTTTGCTTTTGGCTTTACTGGAAGCAGATTTTTATTGGGAACAATCAGGAAGAGAGACAGCTGAAAGACCATCTGTGTGCTTAGCACAAAAGCCCCAAATTCAGATGGTGGATACAGATCTGCTTAAAAAAAAAAGAAAAAAAAGAAAGTTTGTTAAATCTCTCAATATTCCATATATCTCTCTTTGCAATACTCAGACTGGAGTCATCTTTTACTTTGAACCTTATAACTTGTCAATAAAGCTCAAAGAGGTTGCCTTGGTCAAAAGTTACAGCAAATGTAGCGCGAGCATCACAGAACTGGGGGAAGCACTCAGGTATTTGTATCAAGTTGTGTTCATGACAGGAAACAGGATAACCACTTGCCTTATATATTTATTTAAGAACTAACACTTATTTAACCTGTACTTTGGGGGAAATTTGAAAAAAAAATTAAAGTATAAAAGAAGAAAGCTATGCATATTCTAAAACTCAATAAATAACAATAATTAATGTTTTGGCATCCTTTTTTTTGAAAAACAGTATTCTATTTTATTTTGTTTTATTTTATTTTATTTTATTTTATTTTATTTTATTTTATTTTATTTTATTTTATTTTATTTTATTTTATTTTATTTATTTTATTTTCTTAGTCAAGTATACAGTACATTGGTTAGACATTTATATAGTTTATGAAAAAATGCCCCTGATTGCTCTTTCTCTCCTCTGGCTCTCCACCTAGCCATTACATTAATGTTAACTGCATTCACTATGCTGTGCTCACCATTCTCATGACCCTCTATCAACTACTAATTTTTACTTCTTTAATCTTTCACTCCTTTCTCTCAGCCCACCAACCCCTCTCCCCTCTGGCAGTCATCAGATTGTCCTCTATATTTGTGAGTCTGTTTTTGATTAATTTTGTTCTTTTCGTTCCTTAGATTCTGCATATAAATGAAATTATATGGCATTTATTTTTATCTAACATTTCATTCAGCATAATAACCTCTAGATCCATTCATGTCTTTGTAAATGGTAGGATTTCATTTTTTTTAATGGCTGAGTAATATTTCATTTTTTATCCAATTATCTGTTGATGGGCATTTAGGTTGCTTCTATAACTTGGCTATTGTAAATTGTGCTACCACGAACATAGGGGTGCATAGATTTTTACGAATTATTGTTTTGTTTTTTTTGGATAAATACCCAGAAGTGCAATTGGTGGGCCAAAAGGTATATATCCATTTTTAATTTTTTGAGAAACCTCCAGGCTATTTTTCATAGTAACTGTACCCAATGCAATCCCACTAACAGTGTATGGGGGTTCCTTTTTCTCCATATCTTTGCCAACACTTATTGTTCTTTGCTTTATTGATAATAGCCATTCTGACAGGTGTGAGGTAATATCTCTTATGGTTTTAATTTGCATTTCTCTGATTAATCGTGACCTTGAGCATCTTTTCATATGTTTATTGGCCATCTGTATTTCCTCTTTGGAGAGATATCTGTTCAGGTCTTCTGCCCATTGTTTAATTGGATTGTTTGCTTTGTTGTTGTTGTTGTTGTTGAGTTGTATGAGTTCTTTATATAATTTGGATATTAACCTCATATCAGATTTATCATAAGCAAATATCTTCTTCCATTCACTTGATTGTCTTTTTGTCTTATTGATTGTTTCCTTTGCTGTGCAAAAACTTTTTAGTTTGATGTAGTCTCATTCGTTTATTTTTTATTTTGTTTCCCTTGCCCAAGAAGATATGTCCAAATAGAGATTACTAGTAGCAATATCTGAGAGATTACTGCCTATGTTTTCTTCTAGAAGTTTTATGGTTTTAGGTCTTTAATACATTTTGAGTTTAATCTTGTATATGGTGTAAGAAGGTGGTCCAGTTTCATTTTTTTGCATGTATTTGTCTAATTTTCCCAACACCATTTATTGAAGAGACTGTCTTTACTCCATTGTATATTCTTGCATCCTTTGTCATATATTAAATGAACGTATAAGTGTGGATCTTTTTCTTGGGCTCTCTATTCTGTTCTATTGATCCATACATCTGTTTTTATGCCAGTATCTTGCTGTCTTGATTACCGTAGCCTTGTAGTATAGTTTGATATCTGGTATTGTGACACCTCCAACTTTGTTCTTTTTTCTCAAGATTGTCATGGCTATTTGGAGTCTTTTATGTTCCATATAAATTTTAGGGTTATTTGTTCTAGCTCTCTGGAAAATGCCATTGACATTTTGATAGGGACTGCACTGAATCTAAAGATTGCTTTGGATAGTATGGCCATTTTAGTGATGTTGATTCTTCTTACCTGTGAGCATGGTATATGCTTCCATTTATTTGTATCTTTTTCCATTTCTTTGTTCAATGAAATAATTTTATGAGAACAGATTTTTTACCTCCTTGGTTAATTTGATTCCTCGGTATTTTATTATGTTTGATGAAATTGTAAAAAGGGATTGTTTCTTAATTTTTCTTTCTAGACGTTCATCATTGGTGCATAAAAATGCCATTAACTTCTGAACATTAATTTTGTATCCTGCTACTTTACTGAATTCAATGATTAGTTCTAACAGCTTTTGGGTGGAATCTTTAGGGTTCTCTATGTATAGTATCATGTCATCTGCAAATAATGAGAGTTTTATTTCTTCCTTTCCAATTCAGATACCTTTAGTTTCTCTTTCTTGTCTTATTGCTGTGGTTAAGACTCCCAGTACAATGTTGAACAGGAGTGGTGAAAGTGGGCATTCTTGTTTTGTTCCTGATCTTAAGGAAAACGCTTTTAGACTTTCCCCATTGAGTATGATGTTAGCTGTAGGTTTGTCATATATGGCCTTTATTATGTTGAGGTATGTTCCCTCTATTCTCACTTTGTTGAGGGTTTTTATCATAAATGGATGCTAGATTTTGTTGAATGCTTTTCCTGCATCTATTGATATGATCATAAGTTTTTCATCTTTCGATTTGTTAATGTGGTGTATCACATTAATTGATTTGTGGATATTGTACCAACCTTGCATCTCAGTAATTAATCCAACTTGATCATGGTGTATGGTATTTTTAATGTATTGCTGAATTTGGCTTGATAATATTTTGTTGAGGATTTTTGCATCAATGTTCATAAGAGATATCGGCCTATAGTTTTCTTTTTTTGTAATGTCTTTGTCTGGTTTTGGAATCAAGGTAATGGTGGCCTCATAAAAGGAATTAGGAAACCTTCCCTCTTCTTGAATGTTTTGTAAAATTTATCTATGAAGTCATCTGGTCCAGGAACTTTTTTGGGAGGTTTTTGATTACTGATTCTATTTCATTGGTGGTAATCAGTCTGTTCAGATTTTCTGTTTCTTCTTGACTCAGTCTTGGGAGATTGTATGTTTCTAAGAATGTATCCTATTCTTCTGGATTGTCCAATTTGTTGGCATATAGTTGCTCATAGTATTTTCTTATGATCCTTTATATTTCTGTGGTGTCCATAGTTATTTCTTCTCTTTCGTTTCTGATTTTGTTTATTTGAGTCCTCTCCCTTTTTACCTTGATGAGTCTGGTTAAAGGTATGTCAATTTTGTTTATCCTTTCAAAGAACCAACTCTTGGTTTTATAAATCTTTTGTATTGTTTTTCTAGACTCTATTTTGTTTATTTATGCTCTGATCTTTATTATTTCCTTCCTTCTGCTCACTTTGGGCTTTGTTTGCTTTTCTTTTTCAAGTTTTTTTGAGTATATGGGTAGATTTTATTATTTGAGCTTTTTTTTTTTTTGGTTCATGAGGTAGGTCTGTATTGCTATGAATTTCCCTCTTAGGACTGCTTTTGCTGTGTCCCATAGATTTTTTAATCATTATGTTTTCATTTTCATTTGTTTCTAGGTATCTTTTGATTTTTTCTTTGATCTTATGCTTAACCCATTCATTCTTAGTAGCATGTTATTTAGCCTCCATGTGTTTGTGTATTTTCCAATTTTATTCTTGTAGTTGATTTCTAATTTCATATTATTGTGATCGGAGAAGACTGTTGATATGATTTCAATCTTCTTAAATTTATTCAGACTCGTTTTGTGTCCTAACATGTGGTCTATCCTGGAAAATGTTCTATGTGCACTTGAGAAGAATGTATATTTTGGTGCTTTGGGGTGAAATACTCTGAAAATATCTATTAAATCTGTCTGATCCAGTGTGACTTTTAGGCCCGTTGCTTCCTTGTTGATTTTTTGTCTGAAAGATCTGTCCATTGGTGTCAAAGGGGTGTTAAAGTCTCCTGCTATGGGTGTATTACTGTTGATCTCGCTTTTTATGTCAGTTAATAATTGCTTTATGTATGCAGATGCTCCTATGTTGGGTGTGTCTATGTTTACTAGGTTTTAGGTCTAGGAGGGTCCTATCCCTTATATCCATAGTGTGGCAATTAGACTCTTCCCTTACCTTTTATGTAGGAACTAGACATTGCAACGTCTGGGTTGGCAACGCTACATGCTCACCTCCCATTTCACTGGATTTTCTTCCCTTGTCCTCCAATTTACCCATCCAAAATATTCCCACCAAAAAAGCCCGCTTCAAGCCCCATGTAAGTTTCATGTCCCCTAGCATTCGGGGCTGACATCATCTTCAGCTCAGCCCAGCTATCACTCTGCTACAATAAACCTTGCTTAACCCCTTTGGCCTTGTGTGTTCCTCCTTTGGTGAACCTAACACTAGCTTTATATCTTCTTGACCTATTGATCCCTTTATTATTATGTAATGCCCTTCTTTGTCTCTTATTATAGCATTTATTTTTAAAGTCTATTTTGTCTGATATAAAGTTTTCTACCCGAACTTTTTTTCTTTTCCATTTGTGTGAAATATCTTTTTCCATCCCTTTACTTTCAGACTGTGAGTGTCGTTTGGTCTGAAGTGGGTCTCTTGTAGACAGCATAACATTGGTCTTGTTTTCTTATCCCTTCAGCTACCCTATATCCTTTGATTGGAGCATTTAAACCATTTACATTTAAAGTGATTATTGATAGGTAGGTAAGTTATGCCATTTAATTTTTTGTATTTTTTTCTTTCTTTTAACCCCTTCTTTTTTTTTTTTACAGAAGTCCCTTTAACATTTCTTGTCATACTGGTTTGTTGGTGATAAATTCTTTAAGCTTTTGTCTGTCTAGAAAGCTCTTTATCTCATCTTCCATTTTAATCAAAAGCCTCGCTGAATAGAGTATTTGTGGTTGTAGATTCTTCTTTTTCATAACTTTGAATGTTTCTTGCCAGTCCCTTCTGACCTACAAAGTTTCTCTTGAAAAATCATCGGACATTCTTTTAGGGGTACACTTGTAAGTAACTAGCTGCATTTCCCTTGCTGTTTTGAAGAGTCTCTGTTTGTCTTTGACCTTTGGCTTTTTTAATGATGATGTGCCTTGGTGTGAGTCTGTTTGAATTTCTCTTGTTTGGGACTCTTTGTGCTTCCTGGACTTCTATGTCCAATTCCTTTGCCAAGTTAGGGAAGTTTTCTGTCATTATTTCTTCCAATAGATTCTCAATCCCTTGCGCTCTCTCTTCCTCTTTAGGTTCTCCTATGATCTGAATATTTTTACACTTCATGTTGTACCAGAGGTCTCTTAAACTATCTTCATTTTTTAAAATTCTTTTTTTCTTTTTGTCATCCTGATTGGGTGTTTTCTGCTACCTTGTCTTTCAGTTTGCTGATTCGATCTTCTGCTTCTTTCTATTTACTGTTGAATCCTAGCGTATACTTCATTTCAGTTATTGTATTCTTCATTTCTGTCTGGTTCTTTTCTATGGTTTCTATGTCAGTTTTTTATGCTTACTATTTCTCTGTTGAGTTTCTCATTGAGCTCATCCATTCTCCCCCAAAGTTCATTGAGTATCCTTATAACCATTATTTTGAACTCTTTGTCCATTTCATTTAGCTTATTTTCTGGAGTTTTTTCCTGTTGTTTCTTTTGTGACATGTTTCTTTGTTTTCTTGTTTTATTAACTTCTCTGTGTTCATTTCTATGTGTTCGGAAGATTTGTTTCATGTCTCAGCTTTGGCCAGATGGCCTTATGTGGAAGGTATACTGTGTGGCCCAGTGGCACACTCTCCTTGGTTCCCTGTGTTGGAGGCTCTGGACATGATCTTTGTCTGGGTTGTGTGTGATTTTCTGTTGTAGTTAAGCCTTTATTGGTGTTAGTACATCAGTGGGTGGGATTAATGCTCGGGCTGACTAATTGTGGAAGTTGACTGTGCCCACAGGGTATGAATTACTATGTGGGGGCTGACCTCACTGAGTGAGATTTGCCCTAGCAGCCTTGTGTTTTTGTTGAGACCACACTGTGTGTGTACCGCTTATGGGATTAGTCGAGAGTTGCTCTAATGTGACCTAGTGCTAGAGGTGCATTGGTTTTGTGGCCCCTTGGGAGGGGCTCCCCAATAGGCCAAGGACAGCTGCTGTCTTTGATTGCCTCAGGCTACCCGGTGGGAGTTACAAAGGGATCCGCAGATGATTGTTGCCTATGTTGGATCTATAGGTAAGTGGAAGAGATAACACTGTAAGCCATGGTCCAGTTACCCCCCATACCTGGCCCAGGGCAGTTTAGCAGAACGACCAGTGCTTCTCAAGGTCTGACATTGCCTGTCAGTTGTCCATAAGTCTCCAGAACTGGAAGAGCTCCTGGGTGATATGCATGTTCATTGGTGAAAGGATCCCAGGAGTCACCTGGATCTACTAAGCAGATTTCTCCTTGCCACTGCAGTGTCATTTAACATGCCAGTGCTGTCTCTGTGGATCCTGGTACAAGTTTCAGATTGTAGCAAGGCCAGCTGCTGTTTACCTTGGATCTGCAAATAGTTGAGCTCTTTTTAAGAATTACTGAAGCTCTTGGGCGTGAGTTTGTGGCCCGCCACTGAAAGCTTCTCTTGGATGAACGCACTTTGTGTGGGCCGCATGAACTGAGTGCTATTGTTAGCTGTTGAATTCGTGACTCAAGGAAAGCACAGGATGGGACTAGGTTGCCCGCTTGGGAGCAGGCTTGCCACAGGTACTTTGTGGGTTAGGCGGGGCATCATGTCAGTGAGGCACGGGATGTAACGCCTACACAGCACCAGATTTGCTGCCTGTTCTGGGACTGTGGGCTCCCACAAAACTCACTGTGAGACCTACTTCCGTCTGTGATGGGCCCACAAACCCCCAAGATGTGCCCAAGTGATATTGTATCCCTTGGCAGGACTAATCTTCCTGTCACAGTACTCCCTGAACTTTGCTCACTTTGCTGTCCAAGGTCTGTTGACTGTGCAGAATGTGCAACTCTGGCTAGGGGCAAGGCAGGGACAGTTGCCTGTCAATGTGCTGCAGGCATTTTGTTGATCGGATGGGGCAGGGTCTCAGGAAGTTAAGGATCATCAGGCCAATACAGCCTCAGTTTCCTGCAACTTCTGTGTCTGCGCATTCCCTCAGGAGTCACAAATCACAGGGTGACCACCTGCTCTCTGGGGTGGTCCCACAGACCCCTGTGATCACCCCAAGAAATATTGCAACTCATACAGGCAGCAATGGTCTGCCCACAACTGATTTCCCCAGAATGCGCTCACTGTGCTAGGTGAGATCTGTGGACCGCGCAAAATGTGTAATCCTGGAGAGGAGTAGGATGGAGGCAGCTGCCTGTCGGTCATCTGGCCATAGGCACTGTGTGGCTTGCTTTAAGCTGGATCTCAGGGAGACAGGGGCCATCAAGGGAATACACTCTCTGTTTTGTTGCAACTTCTGTGCCCGCACATTCCCGATATAGTCACAGATCACAGTGAGACCAGCTGCCATCTGGGGTGGTCCCAAAGACCCCTGCGATCCCCCCATGTGATATTGCAACTCTTGCTCGCAGCAGAGGTCTGCCCGCAACTGATTTCCCCACAATGCCTGCACTGTGCTAGGGCCAGGTTTTTGCCTGTGCGGAATGGTAAACCCGGGGTAGGGGCAGGGCAGCGGAGGCTGTCTGTCAACGGGCTGCCTAGGGCAATTTGTGGGTTGGGTGGGGTGGGGTCTCAGGGAGACAATGGCCATCAGGTCAATACAGCCTGTCTTCGATAACTATTTGCACGTTCCCACGAAAGTCACAGATCACAGCAAGACCAGCTGCTGTCTGGGATTGGCCCACAGGTCCCTGAGATCCACCCCAGTTTGTGTTGGCAGCAGTGATCTGCCTAAATCTGTCTCTGAAATGTGCGCTCACAGAGCTGGCTACCAGTTGCGAATATTTGGCCCTGAATTGGTGCAGGATGTGGCAGGCATCAGGCAACAAAAGCCCTGAGCAATCTGCAGGTTAGGTGAGGCTGACTGTGGGAGGGATCTGCACAGATTAGCTGGAGAGGTCTGTAGATTGCCCCGTAGGGGGCCCAACAAAGGCACAAATGGCAGCTGCCTGTCCAGCCATTGTTCAGATGCCAGGTAATGCAGTCTTTCCTCTACGAATCTTGCGCTAGCCTCTGACCCACAACCGGTGCCCCATGTGTGTCCCTGGGTGAGAGAGCCTGTGCGTAGGTCCTTTAAAGGGGTGTCTAGGACTTCGGTCTCCTTTCTTCTCACCCAAACAGCCTGAATCCACTTTGATTTTTACAGAGTTTTTGGGAACTCCTCTTCCCTGGGTTGGGGATCCCCTGAATGAGGCTAGGACCCCTCTCTCCATCAGGGGAGCCTCTGCAGCCTCGCTCTCCCTCCTGGTGATCCTCCACCACCCGTGGGTGTGAGTCCAGCCCAATTTGTAACTTTGCCCCTCCTACAGTTTCGATGTGGCTCTTTATATTATCAGACATGTGTGTTCTGATCAACTGGACTTCAAGTAATTTTCCACGTTAATTATTTTACAATTTGGTTATAATTTTAATGCGGACCTGAGAGGAGGCAAACACTGTTTGCACCTAGTCCGCCATTTTCCTCGCACCCCATACCTACTTTTGTATGTATCTCATATCTAAGTGATATTATCCTGGGAGCATCATTTTATATAGTGATTTTTATATAATTATAACAGTAATAATTTTCATATATTGTATATTCATTTAAATATTTTAATGCCTGCACAATAGCCCATTTTTCTTATATATTTAGCTTTCCTCCAACATTTTGCTTTTATAAAAAATGTAATACACATTATGGTCATAACATTTTTTCTGTATTTTGCATTTTGTTTTCCTTCTAGGACCAGTTCCTAGAAATAACACCACCATTGAGGAAATGTTTTGACTCCATTATATGATTGTTTGGAGTATAGATTTTTACTTTTTTATGGGGTTCGAACACACCCAATTAAATTATTTGGTTTCCATCCGGATGTTGGAAATTGCTCAGTCAGATCCTTAGTGTTTGTATTTCTCTCAAACTTGTTCCAAAACACCAGCTTTTGAATCCTGGTGACAAGATCATTAATTTAATAATAAACTGTATAAGTAGTATGTGTAATCGATAGTATGGGTACATACTATGCATCAAGCACTGTGCTAATTTTTTTTATGTGGATTATCTAATTTAATATTTTTGAAGCTTTCTTGATCATAAGAAGCACTTGGATTTATAGTTTAAAATAACACTTTCTGGTCCAAGAAGTCATTTAATGTCTTTGGGTTTAGTTACCTCTATAAAAATGGGCAAAGATACTGGCCTTACTCAACTAATGAGATAAAATATTTACTAGACCTTTATAAAACTTATAAAACTCTATGTGAAGGCAGTTCTTAGTATTGCTTTTATTGGTAATAGAAAAAGTACTTGTCTACCTTTGACAGCAATGAAAGCTGCGATAGTTTAAATACGAATGTAATTATAGCTTGCCCTGAGAAGATTACAATTTCATATTTCTTTATTTGTGAAACATATCATTAAATCTTGTAGGAAAGTGAAAATGATAATGATCAATTTTACCATCATTGTTACTGATAAGGAAAAACAGGTTAATGCATATAGGAGGAATCATGGGATATTACACTATTGTACTGGAAATTCTATATAGGATTTGTTTGAGAGAATTTCAAGTTTATTGTGACATTTAATGTCACTTTTAAAAATTTACCTTTGAAATAAAAGTAATCAGGAAAGAAAACGTAGTCTTTGTTACACCTGGAGAGAAATGGTTGAACATACTTTATTACATGGCATACTGACAATGAAATCAGCTATTAATAAGAAATTATGACAGAAAACTTCTTTAACCTGCTGAAGGAAAAAGACTTACAAGCTCAAGAAGTTCAGAGTCCCAAACAAAGTGAACCGAAGAAACCAAGACACATCATAATTAAAATGCCAAAGCTTAAAGACAAAGAGAGAATTTTAAAAGCAACAAGAAAAGCAGTTAGTTACCTACAAGGGAGCTCCCATAAGATTACTAGCTGATCTCTCAAATGAAATTTTGCAGGCCAGAAGGGATTGGCACAAAATATTCAAAATAATGAAAAGCAAGGACCTAAAATCAATACTACTCTATCCAGTAGAGATATCATTTAGAATTGAAGGACAGCGCTTAAGCTAAAGGAGTTCATCAATAGCAAACTAGTATTACAAAAAATGTTAGAGGGACTTTTTTAAAAAAGAAAAAAAAGATAAAACATATGAATGATAAGATAGCAATAACTATATTTTGTTAGCAATTACTTTAAATGCGAATGGATAAATGCTTCAGTCAAGAGATATTGGGCGGCCGAATGGATAAGAAAGTAAGACCCTTAAATATGCTGCATGCAAGAGACTCACTTCAAATTGAAAGACACACAGCCTGAAAATAAAGGAATGGATGAAGATATTTCTTGAAAATGGAAACAAAAGCAAAAACAAAAACCTGGGATAACAATATTTAGATCAGACAAAGCAGACTTTAAAACAATGTCTATAACAACACACAAAGAAAGGCCCAGTAATCCCACTTCTGGATATTTATCTGAAGAAACCCAAAACACTACTTTTAAGGAACATGTGATTCCATAAGTTCATTGCAGCCTTATTTACCATAGTCAAGATATTGAAGCAACCTGGGTGTCCATCAGTGAATGAATGAGTAAAGAAGAGGTGGTACCTATATACTATGGAATATTACTTAGCCATAAAAAGAATGAAATTTTGCCATCTGCAACAACATGGGTGGACCTAGAGGGTATTGTGATGAGTAGAGGAAGTCAGACAGAAAGACAAACGCCATATGATTTCTCTTACGTGTCAAATTTAAAAAACAAACAAACAAACAAACAAAACAGAAGCAAACTCATAGATACAGAGAACATTTTGATAGTTGCCAAATGGGAGGAGCGTTGTGGGGGGGTGGGTAAGCGAAAATGGGATTAAGTACAAATTGGTAGTTACTAAATAGTCATGGGAATGTAACGTATAGCATAGAGAAAATAGTCAATAATATTGTAATAACAATGTATGGTGTCAGATGGGTACTAGATTTATTGCGGCAATCATGTCATAAATTATATAAACGTCTAAACACTATTCTGTACACTTGAAACTAGTATAGTATTCCAACTGTAATTAAAATAAAAAATTATTATTAAGAAAATAATAATCTAAAAAATTTAGTGGGGTCTGCAGTCATGCCACCCTAAACACTCGATTTTGTCTGATCTTGGAGCTAAGCAGTGTTGAGCCTGGTTAGTACTTGAATGGGAGACCACCTAGGAATGCCAGGTGCTGTAGGCGATAAAAAAAAAGAAAAAAAGAAAAAAAGAAAAAAAGAAAGAGTTTAGTAGATAAATGAACTATAACAAAAGGAATGTGAAGTTCAAGTAGACTTTTGTGAAGAGACTGAGATAGGCTCCTCTGATATCTTTGAAACCTAGGCCATAATTTGACTTCTTTAAAAGCTGGTCTAATTAATCTTGGATTGTCATATTCTCCCCATTCTATTGGAACATCCTTCTTTATTTCTATGATACTTTGCTCTCTTTTCTACTTTTACTTGTTTTGTCATAAACCCTATGCCTTTTTTTTTTTGATAATCTTGTCTGCGATTGGATATCAGCCTAGGTATTACTTCTGCTCAAGCATATTGAACTCTGGGTTCATGGAAGACATGTTTTTTTCTCTCGTCTAGCTCATCTGGCACTAACCTAACACAAGGGGCCTTTTGAGGACATTTCTGGGTTGTAAAGCTTCTCTTTCTAATTTTCAGCTTGGGATTTTTAAGATGTAATACACTGTTGAACTTAGTTATAACATAAAGAACAGGAAAAGTCTGGCAGCGATTTTGATTTTGAAGAAGAAATGTGATGGTGTATAGGATATGAATGAAACTCACTGTCATCTCAGTTGCCTTTCAAATGGTGGGCCCTGTGCCATTTTGTAAGAATGTGTTGTATGGGGTTCCTGAAGATTAAGACCAAGTAACAAAATACCATAACTGCTAGGAAATGTTTCTTTAGTTGAAACAACCAATGTGTTATAAAATTTTTAAAACAGTTTGCTAAAAAACAAGCAGTTTTTTGAATACTCAACAATGTTAAAGTCCGGAGCCCTGCTTCTTAAAGATAGAAGATTGTAACTTTAGATGGGTGCTAGTGTCAATTAATCCCAAGTATAAATCACTCAGATTTTAGAGAGAAGAACCAAGAAGAAATGCACCAATTTGGTTACCAACCAGTCATACAGAAAGCCAAACCAACCTAAAAGGCATTATTATTGTCTGCATTTCCTAAAAGTCAGAATTTGCAATCAAGTTGAAGTGATGTTAAAATTAAATATGTCATAGGTTTATTCTTGTTTTTACTATTATAGTTTTATTAGTCTTTTTTCTTTTGTTGAGCCATCAAGGTGATTTAGTCTTGTTTACAAAAATGCTATAGCACTTTGCAGTCACTGGAAAATTTTTTGTTTTCTTTAAAAAAGTCTTTAAAATACTCCCAAAGTCTTAGGATTTAAAAAGAAAATCATACTATTCTTGAATGAAAAATTTAAACCATCCATGTATGTTTATACAGAATATCTTTTTTTTTTTGCTTAGATTATTTCTCTTTGTAAATTTCCATTTCTTCTTTGAGATTCAAATGTGCTTCAGGAAGCTTTTCAAGACCTTTACAGAGAGATAAGTGCTTCCTCTTCTATAGTCCCATAGTATTTCATTCATACCCTTATTAAAACATTTATCATGTTGCTAAAATTATGGGTTTCATCACTGCCTCCTCCACTAGCATGTGCGGCTCTGGAGGAAAGGGACAGCATTCTAGTTTTCTCTGACTATTTTAGAGAAAATACTCATTATATGTTTGTTGAATAAATGTATTACTATCTTAAATCTAATTAATTCTTGCCGGCATCTGAATTTACTGAGGTCCATGAGACCACTGAAGGCAATGTGGCCTGGTACAGATAAAGAGAAATAGAGTGGTTCCCTAAGTAAAGCCCATAGTAATTTTGGACCGAAACAGAAGCTAGAATGGTAGTTTTCAACCTGGCTGCAGATTAGAGTCACCTCAGAAGCCCTTGAAATTCTCAATGCTTGGTCCCTTCTTAGACTCACTTAAATCAGAGTACTAGAGGTAAGGCCTAGGCATCAATATATATATATATATATATATATATATATATATATATATATATATATATATATATATATATATATATATAATATATGAGATATGAACGAAACTCACTGTCATCTCAGTTGCCTTTCAAATGGTGGGCCCTGTGCCATTTTGTAAGAATGTGTTGTATGGGGTTCATACATATATATATGATTCGAATGCGTAGTCAGGATTGTGTTGTATGGGGTTCATACATATATATATGATTCGAATGTGTAGCCAGGATTGAGTACCACCAAGCTTGATATAGAGGAACCCAGGATTGTCAGAAAGTGTCCATGCTTAAATGGAAACAGGAGAGAAGATGAGGTATAACTACTAAGTCAAAAACTTGAACCCAGGAATGAAATCAAGGTTGATATAAATCCATAAAGTGGGGAGGAATCCAATTCAGCACATGGAATAAAAGGCTGATTAATGCCAACTTTAGTAATAATAGCCAGATAAGGGTCAGAAGTCAGAAATACATAGATCAGAGGTAGTCAGAGAACAAAGTTTCTAGTTGTAATAATCAGTTGCCAGAGATGATAAGTTCCTTTTGAGCCATGATTTGGCTCCATCTAGCTTGACCAATTCCCAGGATCTCATCTCTGCAATCAAGGAGCTCCAAAACAAGTTGGGTTTATTATAAAACAAGAGGTTTTATATGCACATACAGCCTTTCATTCTCATATTTTTCTCCTCACCAGCATTGCAAAGTTTCAAGAAGAAACAGGAAAACACAATTTCCAAAATGTTTCTCCCTTGCCCCTACTTACTATTATTTTATTTTGATGTGGTAATCATGTCAGGCCAAAGTTAGATGAAAGAACCCTGGAATACAAAGATCCAATGACTCTAATCTAATACATTAGAAATATAAGCAGATTGATGAGGGCAATTAACGCTAGATAGTTGAATAATATGTTAAAACAATTTTCTATGTGTGCCAAACACTTTGTTATATACATATACTTTGAAATATTTTATTGCCTAATTTCACATGTATTTGTGAGATATTGTTTAGTTACAACTAAGCAGACTTATTTCTAAGTGTCTATCTCTATATACATTTCACAACAAAAATTATGAAATATGTTGAGTTAAAATGTCTCTCTTAAAGGCATGCCCTTTTATGAGTACATTCATAATACAAGATCTCTGATGCAAGACTCTCTCCTTTGATAGCCAACTGTTTATTTGCCATGTTTCCTTAGTTTTACCATAATGTTTTCCATGGCAATGATTTATACTTAGGGAAATATTGGACAGAGAAGTCAATGGATTTAGGAATAAGAAATTCACTGGTGATATTGTAGAGGTAGTTTCAATGACAGTGGGAGCTTAGCCAGATTACAAGGTGCTGCGGAATAAGGAGGTGATAATAAAAGGTAAGAAATAGAAATGAATTTTTTGGTTTTGACAAGGTAAGGAATAAAGAAAGACGCAAGTTTGGGTGGCAGCTGGACAAAGAAGTACTGTTAAGTAAATTTTTATTTTAGAGCATTTATAGACTTTGAAGGAAAAACTAGAAGAAAATTATAAATTAAAAATCAAGAGAAAAATAAATATCAAAGAGGTGCCATAGAGACTACTAATATCTTTCCTCTTCTTCTTCAGTAATAGAAATCTTATATTTTATCTGGGCACATGCAAAGTATATTTCCCAATCTTCTTTGCAGCTAGGTATGGCCATATGACTAAGTTCTGGTCCATAGTATATAAGCAGAAGTCATACATGCACTTATAGGAAGTGTTTTTAAAAGGAAGAAATATAGCATGATGAAGATGGTTAATAATGTTGTAATATATATGTAAGGGGGAAGAGGGATACTAGATTCAGTGGGATGAATACTTTGCAAGTTATGTGGATCTCTGATCACTATGCCATACAACTGAAATTGGTATATGATTGTATACCAACTATAATTGAAAAAAAAAACCTCATTGAATTGTACAATGTAAATACAAACAACTAATTGTCTATTACATTTTGATAAAGATGAAAAAAATAAAAAATAAAAAATATATAGAGGATGATCTGGTGACAGCCTGAGGGGAGGGGAGTTGGAGGGCTGGGAGAAAGGGATGAAGGGTTAAAGAAGTACAAAAAAGAGGAAGAAGTATGCCTTTCTTTCCTTTTTTTTGTTTCTTGTTGGCTGGAATAGGGACCTAATAGCTATAGCAGTACTTGTTGGCCTATGAGATAGACTTTGAGATGGAAGGAGCATGTTAGGAATGACAGAGCAACAAGATAGAAGGAATTTGGGACCTTACGGTTATGGAGCTAATAACCAGCCCTAGGCTGCTTGTTTTATCTTAGAGGGACTCTTTCATCTTGCTTAAACTACTATTATTTTGGGTTTTTGATTGCTGACAGCTGAACCTAATCCTAACTAATACAGACTATAATTGATATAGGGATAGAATTGAAATTAAAGTGATAGTTTTTACTTGACAAAGAGAAAGGGGTAAGTCTCTTACCTGAGATAGCACAGAAGGAAGAGAGAACAATTAGGATTCTAGAATGTTTCCGTGGTTGAAATATCATCTCATGTTAAATGACCTCAGTTATCAAAAAGGAAGAAATGATTTGAAGGTGAAGATCAGATTAGGTGTTAGGGAGTGAAGAAAACAAAAAACAAAAAACTAATTTTAGATAGTGCTACTCACATTGTGGTCCCTGAACCAGCATCATCAGCATCACCTGGGGACTTATTAGAAACACAGAATCTTAGGCTCCACCCCACACATACTAAATCAGAATCTTTGTGGGGTGAAGTCCATAAATACATGTTTTTAATAAGATCTCCAAGAGATTTTTATTACATTAACATTTGAGGAGCACTGGTTTATGTAAACTGCTGTGGAGGTGTCAATAGAGAATTTATTAGTAACATGTACAAGTGCCTCTTTTGAGATGTGAATAATAATCCTTAATGTTCTACTGTGAATATAGGCAAAGATGATAATGTTATTGATGTTGATGATTTATCTAGGCTGGAAGTGAGAGAAAATTCCCACAGGTTATAAGATTTCTCTATGGCCAAGCTAACTTTGCATCACATATTTACTCCAAAATAAGACAGAGTAAGACAAAAAGCTGGTTGGCATTGTCTCTCAAATTACTATAACTCTTTGATCTATCTGGGCTGTTTAACCTTAGATGGTAAACCATTTGAAGGCGCAAGTCTTGGATTATTTGCATTAAGGTTCAATACTTGTGTCTGGCCACATACATAAATAATCTACTAAGCAAAACTGTTAATACTCTAACCCCAGCCAATTTTCTATTCTCGTTTTTTTGGTTGGTTATAGGAAAACATTGTAAAGACCAAAAATTGACTCCCTTTTTCTTTTTTTTTTTTTACTTTAGTAAATATTTATTTAATACCTACTATTAACCAAGTATAATTTTAGGTACTAAGAATATATCAGCAAATATAAAGAAAAATCCATGTCTTTGAGTTGTTAATATTCCTGTAGGGAGAAGACAGATAGCTATATATATATATTACAGTCTTCCCTAGGTATTTGTGGGGGATTGGTTCCAGGAAACCTTCCTCTCCAAAGCCATGCATGCTTAACTCTCTTCTACAAAACGGCATAGAACAATGCATACAGCCGGCCCTCTGCATCTGTGGATTCCTAATCACAGATCAAAAATACTGTTTTCCATCTTCAGTTAGTTGAATCAAGGAAGAGAAACCTGTGGATATGGAAGGCCTACTGTATAATGTTGTGTGTTAGGAAGTGATAAGAATTAAGGGAAGAAGAAAAAACTAGAACATGGAAAGGGAGGCAGGTTGTAGGATTAAATAGAGTGGTTAGGATAGGATGCATAAACCCAGAGACGGTAATTGCACTTACTGATGTAGTGTCTAGCGTTAGTGCAGATAAAGACTCAAAGATTCTTTATAATAATTACACTCCCCTCAAAAGATCAGGACCCCAAACTTGGGGAAACCAGTACCTTGTCCCCACCTTTTGCATCCATGGATCAATTGCAACCCTTTTGGCTGGGGATTTATACTCTGCTATCTCAGTTTTGTTTGCTTAATTTAAAAAGAGCAGAAAAGGAACATTTCAATAAAGCCCTGATGTCAAGCCTTTGATGCTCTCTCCTTTTTTTCTCCCCAGCACTCAGAACTCAGTGCTGCCCCTAGCTTCCCAGCCCTTCACTGCCCATCAAGCAACAATTGGCATCTCCAAAGGCCTGGACCAAGTTACCCTATTCCATTTCTCTCCTCCTGAAGACTTAGCTAGAGATTACCTAGCCATCTGGCAAACTAATCCAATATAAAGAGGAAGTGATAATACATTGCAAGAAATACATCCTGGGTGATATAGTATTTGAACAATAACAATAGTAAACACATATATCCCTTTTTAATTTTTTAAGTTTTCAATTACAGTTGACATTCAATATTATTTTATATTAATTTCTGATGTACGGCATAGTGGTTAGACATTTATGTAATTTAAGAAGTGATCTCCCTGATTAGTCTAGTACCTTCCTGGCACCATACATACTTATTACAGTATTTTACACTATATTCCCTATGTTTTACTTTACATCCCTATGACTACTTTGTAACTACAAATGTATACTTCTTAATCCCCTTCCTTTTTCATCCAGCCCCCCAACACTCTTCCCATCTGGCAACCATCAGTTTGTTCACTGTATCTTTGAGTCTATTTTGTTCTTTAGATTCCACATATAAGTGAGATCATATGGTATTTTTCTATCTCTGTCTGAGTTATTTTGCTTAGCATAATACTCTCTAGGTGCATCCATGTTGTCACAAATGGTATGATTTCACTCCTTTTTTATGCCCAAATAATATTTCATTGTATATATGTACCACCTCTTCTTTATCCAATTGTTTAATGATGGATACTTAGGTTGTTTCTGCATCTTGGCTATTATAAATAATGCTTCAATGAACATAGAAATACATATTTTTTTTTAAAAAAATATTGTTTTGGATTTCTTTGGATAAATATCCAAAATGGAAATGCTGAGTTATAAGATAGTTCTATTTTTAATTTTTTGAGGACGCTCCATACTGTTGTCCATAGTGGCTGCACCAATTTGCAATCCCACCAACAGTGCACAAGGGTTTGCTTTTCTCCACATCCTTGCCAACACTTGTTGTTTGCTGATTTATTGATGATAGCCGTTCTGACAGATGTGAGATGATACCTCACTGTGGTTTTACTTTTCATTTCTCTAATGATTAGTGACATTGAGCATTTTTTCATACACTTATTGGCTATTTGTATGTCTTCTTTGCAGAAATGTCTATTCATGTCCTCTGTCCATTAAAAAATTATTTTTCAATTAGAATTGGTATTAAATATTTTTCATACACTTATTGGCTATTTGTATGTCTTCTTTGCAGAAATGTCTATTCATGTCCTCTGTCCATTAAAAAATTATTTTTCAATTAGAATTGGTATTAAATATTATTTTATATTAGTTTCAAGTGTACATTATAATGGCCAGAAATTCATACAATCTATGATGCGAATCCACAAATAGTCCAGCATCTGCCTGGCACCACACATGATAACCACATCACTACTGAACATATTCCCTATGCTGTACTTTACATCCTCATGACTATTTTGTAACTACCAATTTGTACTTCTTAATCCCTTTAACTTTTTCACACAGCCCTCCAACCCTCCTGCCCTCTGGCAATCATCAGTTTGTATCTATGAGTCTGTTTTTGTTTTGTTTGTCTGTTTATTTTGTTTTTTATGTCCCACATATAAGTGAAATCATATTATATTTGTATTTCTCTGACTTATTTTACTTAGAGTAGTATCCTCTAGGTCCATCCATGTTGTTGAAAATGGTAAGATTTCATTTTTTTTTATTGCTGAGTAATAGTCTATTTTTCATATGTTCTATTTCTTTTTTATCCAATTGTCTATTGATGGACACTTAGGTTGCTCCCATATCTTGGCTGTTGTAAATAGCACTGCAGTGAACATAGCGGTGCATATATATTTTTAAATAAATGTTTTGGTTTTATTTGGATAAATACCCAGAAGTGCAATAGCTAGGTCATAAGATATTCTATTTTTAATTTTTCAAGGAACCTCCAAAGTGTTTTCCATAGCGGCTGTACCAATATGCAATCCCACCAATAATGCATGCGGGTTCCCTTTTCTCCACAACCTAACCAACACTTGCTTTTTGATTTATTGATGATAGCCATTTCAACATGTGTGTGGTAATATCTCATTGTGGTTTTAATTTGTATTTTCTTGATGATTAGTGATGTTGAGCATCTTTTCATATGTCTATTGGCCATTTGTATGTCCTCTTTGGAGAGATGCCTATTCAGGTTTTCTGCCTATTTTTTAATTGGATTGTTTTTCTTTGTTGTTGTTATTAAGTTGTGTGTGTTCTTTATAAATTTTAGGTATTAACCCCATATCAGATGTATTATAGGCAACTATCTTCTCCCATTCAGTAGGTTGTCTTTTCGTTCTGTTAATGGTTTCCTTTGCTGTACAAAAATGTTTTAGTTTGATGTAGTCTCATTTGTTTACTTTTTCTTTTGTTTCCCTTGCTGGAGAAGTTATTTCAGGAAAAGTATTACTAAGAGCCAAGCCAGGGAGTTTACTATCTATGTTTTCTTCTAGGAGTTTTGTGGTTTCAACTCTTACACTTAAGTCTTTAATTTATTCTGAGTTTATTCTTGTGTATGTTTAAAAAGATGATTGTTTCATTTTTTTTGCATATATCCGTTCAGTTTTCCCAACACTATTTATTGAACAGACTCTCTTTACCCCATTGTATATTCCTGACTCCTTTGTCATAGATTAATTGACCATATAGGTGTGGGTTTATTTCTGGGCTCTCTGTCATGTTCCATTGATCTATACATCGGTTTTTATACCAGTATCATGTTGTCTTGATGACTATAGCTTTGTAGTATAGTCTGATATCAGTTGTTGTGATACCTCCAACTTTGTTCTTTTTCAAGATTGCTGTGGCTATTCAAGATCTTTTATGGTTCCATATAAATTTTTGGATTATTTGTTGTAGTTCTGTGAAAAACACCATTGGTATTGTGATAGGGTGTTCATTGAATTTGTAGATTGCTCTAGGCAGAATGAACATTTTAATGATGTTAATTCTTCCTATCCATGAACACAATATATGCTCTCTTTTATTTGTATCTTCTCCAGTTTCATCCTTTAATGTCTTATAATTTTCTGAGTATATATTTTTTATCTCCTTGGTTAAATTTATTCCTAGATATTTTTTGATGCAATTGTAAATGAAATTATTTTCTTAATTTTTCTTTTTGAAAGTTCATTATTTTTGTATAACTATACAACCTATTTCTGATTATTAAGCTTGTATCCGGTTACTTTATTGAATTTATTTATCAGTTCTAATAGTTTTTTCGTGGAATATTTAGCGTTCTCTCTATATAGTATTATGTCATCTGCAAATAATGACAGTTTTACTTCTTTCTAATTTGGATGCCTTTTATTTTTGTTGTTTTTGTTGTTGTCTGATTGCTGTGACTAAGACTTCCAAAACTATGTTAAGTAAAAGCGATGAAAGTGGACACCCCTTTCTTGTTTTTGATTGTAAAGAAAACACTTTATCTTTTCTCCATTGAATATGATGTTAGCTGTGGGTTTGTTATATATGGCCTTTATTATGTTGAGGTATGGCTCCTCTATTCCCACTTTGGTAAGAGCTTTTATCATAAATGTATGCTGGATTTTTTCTAATGCATTTTCTTCACCTATTGATGTGATCATATGATTTTTATCCTCCATTTTGCTTATGAGGTGTATCACGTTAATTGATTTGCAGTTATTGAATTAAACTCGTATCCCAGGAATAAATACCACTTTATCATGGTATATGATCTTATTGTATTGCTGATTTTGGTTTGCTAATATTTTGTTGAGGATTTTTGCATCTATGTTCATCAGGAATATCACAGGACCTATAATTTTCTTCTTTTTTTTCTTTTTCTTTTTGTAATTTCTTTATTTGATTTTGAAATCAGTAATGTTGGCTTTGTCGAATGAGCTTGGGAGCCTGCCCACCTCTTGAATCTTTTGGAATAGTTTGAGAAAGAGATGTGTTCACTCTTCTTTGAATATTTGGTAAAATTTACCTGTGGCTCCATCTTATCCAGGACTTTTGTTTGTTGAAAGGTTTTTAATTACTGATTCAATTTCATTTGTAGTAATTGGTTGGTTCAGATTTTCCGTTTCTTCTTTTTTTTTAATTTTTAATTTTTATTATTTTTTTTAACATTTTATTTATTTTCCCTCCTCCCACCTTCCCCTCTGGTAACCACTAGTCCATTGTCCATGTCCACAAGTCTCTGTTTTTGTCCTGTTCATTTGTTGCTTTTAAGTTTATATCCCGCATATAAGTGATACCATGCAATTTTCAACCTTTTCTGTCTGGCTTATTTTCCGTTTCTTCTTGATTCAGTCTTGGAAGATTGTATATTTCCAGGAATTTATCGGTTTTTTTTTTTCCAGATTGTCCAATCTGTTTGCATAAAATTGTTCTTGTATTTTCTTATAATCCTTTGTATTTCTGTGGTGCCAGTTGTCGCTTCTTTTTCAATTCTGATTTTCTTTATTTGGGTCTTTTCTCTTTTTTTTCTTGATAAGTCTAGTTAAAAGGTTTATGTTTTCATTTTTATTTGTCTCAAGGTATGTTTCCATTCTTCCCTGATCTCATTGTTAACTTATTCATTGTTTAGTATTATGTTATTTAGTCTTCATGTGTTTGTGTGTTTTTCTGTTTTTTTTCTTGTAATTGATTTTTAGTTTTATACCATTGTGTTCAGAGAAGACTTTGATATGATTTCGATCTTCTTAAGTTTATTGAGACTTGTTTTGTGGCCTACCATTTAGTCCCTTTTGGAAAATGTTCTATGTGCACTTGAAAAGAATGTATATTCTGTTGCTTTGGTGCGAAATGCTCTAAAAATATCACTGAAATCCATCTGGTCTAATGTGTCATTTAAGGCTGCTGCTTCCTTAATTATTTTCTGTCTTGAAGATCTGCCCATTGGTGTCAATGGGTGTTAAAGTATTTTACTATGACTGTATTACTATAAGTCTCTCCCTTTACATCAGTCAATATTTGCTTTATATATGTAGGTGCTCTTATGTCGAGTGCATATATGTTTACAAGGATTATATCTCCATGTTAAATTGATCCTTTTATCATTTTGAAATGAACTTGTCTCTTAATATAGTCTTCGATATAAAGTCTATTTTGTCTGATACAAGTATTGCTACCCCAGCCTTTTGTTTGTTTGTTTCCATTTGCATAAAATATCTTTTTCTATCCCTGTACTTTCAGTCTCTGTGTGTCTTTTAATTTGAAGTGAATTTCCTGTAATACTGGCTTAGCAGTGATGAACTCCTTTAGCTTTTTCTTGTCTGGGAAGCTTTTTATCTGTTTTCTACTTCTAAATGATATCTTCGCAGTTTAAAGTAATATTGGTTGTAGGTCTTTGCTTTTCATCACTTTGAATATTCTGTGCCAGTCCTTTCTGGCTGCAAAATTTCATTTGAGAAATCAGCTTACAGTCTTATGGGATCTCTCTTTTAGGTTACTAACTGCTTTTCTCTCGCTGATTTTAAAAGCTTTCTTTGTCTTTAATCTTTGCCATTTTAGTGATGATATATTTTGGTGTGAGCCTGTTTGGGTTCATCTTGTTTGGGACTTTGTGCTTCCTGGACTTGTAAGTCTATTTCCTTCACCAAGTAAGGAAGTTTTCCATCGTTATTTTTTCAAATTGATTCTCAGTCCCCTGTTCACTCTCTTCTCCTTCTGGTACCCCTATGATATGAATGTTGTTATGACTGATGTTGTCCCAGTGGTCTCTTAAACTATCCTAATTTTTTAGTGATTTTCTTTTGCTATTTTGATTGGATGTTTTCTGCTACTTTCTCTTCCAAAGGGCTGAATTGATTCTCTATTACATCTAATCTATCGTTGATTTCTTCTAGTATATTCTTGTTTTCAGTTATTGTATTCTTCATTTCTTACCTTTTTATGGTTGTTATGTCCTTTCTTATGCTTAACAACTCTTTGTTGAAATTCTCATTACTTTCCTTGTGCATCCTTCTAACCAGTGTTATAAATTCTGTATCTGGTAGGTTTCTTGCCTCCATTTTATTTAGTTCTTTTTTTGGGAACTTTGTTCTGTTCTTTCGTTTAGGAAATGTTTCTTTGTCTCCTCATTTTGGCCGCCTCTTTACATTTGTTTCTATGTATTAGGTAGCTCTACTATGTCTCCCAGTCTTGGCAGGTTGGCCTTAAGTACTAGGTACCCTGTGAGAACTGGTGGTGCGGTCATCTTGTTTATCTGTGCTGGGTGCTCCAAGAAGGTCCCTTATGTGGATTGTATACAATCCAATTGTAATTAAGCCTTGACTACTGTTGACACTTCAGTGAGAGAGATTGACTCTCAGGCTAAGTAGCTGCGATGATTGGTCATACCCACAGTGTAGGTGCTGCTGTATGTGGACTGATCCCACAGAGGGGGGATTTTCCCCAATGAGCTTTGGTACTTGCTGTGACCAACCTTTGGGTGCGCCGCTTTGGGGGCTGATCAGATGGTGCTCTGTTATGGTTTGAACCTGGCTTCCGGATATGTTGGTTCTGGGACATCTTTGGAGGGTTTCTGTGCAGGCTAAGGACAACCATTACATGTGATGGCCTGGGGTTACTTGGTAGGAGATAAAGTGATCCACAGTTGGACCTTCCCTGTGATGGACCTGGAGGCATGTGGGAGACGCCACACTGTGACCCAAGACCTAACTAGTACTGGCCTGGGCATCTCAACAATAGGCATAAGGCACTCTGAGGCCTGCCAATGTTTGTTGTATGTGGACTGTGGCTGCCAGTGAAGCTCAGCTGCTGAAAGAGCCTCCTGCAGTAAGGGACTCGGATGAGGTGAGGTCTCAGGGAGGTCTCAGGGTTAGGTGAGATATTTACCAACTTAATGCATACAGATTAAGGTTTGATGCCAGTTCTGAGCCTAGGGCCTCTCAGTAAAAGACTCAGAGCACACAGAGGCTAGCCAAAGCCTGAGAGTTGTCAAAGAAAGACTGTAGCATGGGCCAGGGCTGGCTGCCCATAGTCAAAAGTGCCTCTGTTGGTGTGTCGGTTGAGTGGAGCAGAGTCCCAGAGAGGCATCAGGGTAGAGCGAGCATATTTCATCTGACCAGTTCAGATTTGGCTATGTGTGATGAGGTTTCAACACAGGAAAGATTACATCTGCCCATAGGCTGCTTGGAAGGAGGACTCACCACAGGGACAATGGTGGTTGTCTCTCCATCTCTTGCCCAGAAACCACACAACTCAGCCTCTCCCTGAGTCGCAGGTACCTTCCGAGTCACTGTGCCTCTGCTGGAGCCCAGGGTTTGAATGCCTTGGAGCGAGAGAGAGTTGTGCGAGGGCCCGAGAGAGAGTTGTGTGAGGGTATAACTCTCTCTGTTTGGAGCTTCTGCCCCTTCTACCAGTCTGGATGTGGCTTCGTCTTTATATCCTTAGTTATAGGACATCTGTTCATCTAGTCTTACAATGGTTCTCCTGGTTTATTGTTCTATAATTTAGTTATAATTTTAATGTGGTCATGGGAAGAGGCAAGCACAGTGTTTACATCTTCTACCTTCTTTACTGGAACCTCTTTTGACTCTCTTTTTAAAAATAGTCTTATTTATAGCTGAGGTTAAAGTTCAGGGCTCAATATTCCCAATATTGGCCCTATTTTGATATTTTTCTTTCTCTGTAGTTGAATATTTTGTTCTGGGCTATTGTCAACATTTCAGACTTGGGAACTTAAGACATCATTAGTGCTGTAAAGTATGTGTAGATTTAGTCACACTTACACTGATATCTCCTTCTGTAGTTTTTAAAAACAAGATGATTTTTATAAAGTTTCTACTGCACTAACTCAAATAAACTTTACAGATCCTTTACATTTCCAACCACTCACAAAATACATAAAACTAAAATTATACCAAAATACCTCAAAGAGAGAGAAAAAAAAAGAATATGAAAATAAACTCACATCTTCAATCTCTCAAAAGTTCTGTTTGTTTTTGTCATGGGATTTGGGTGGAAAGTCAGCTATTTGATCTGAATCAGTTCACTCACTCTGTTTTGCAATAAACAGTATATGAGGACATGTCAAAACTGAATTAATATAACATAAGGACCCAGAAGATAAGAAAGAATTATTTTGTTTACATGAATCTATTCTGGTTTCAAGACAAAAAAAATAAATAAATGCAGTCTGACCTATGGCTAATATCTATTTATTTGTGATCCTAATCAGCTTCTTGACCTAAGTTTCTAAGGATATAGGACTTAGGCTATTATATCATTACTGTGATACTCATTAAGATACATACTTTTATTAGTATTTTAAATCAATCTTTTGCTAATTTAAGTAAAAGACTTGGTAGCCAAATGTACTTAAATTGAAATTTATACATTATGAGAAATGCATAATGACTTAAAGACTTCAAACATGATATTAATGACCCAACCAGACCCAGTAAGTATTGTTCCTCAGCAGGCCTTATTTGTGACATAATCATTCATAGTTGAGCCATATTCTTCAAAAAAAAAAAGCTTAAAAAGAAGTTGAGTGGTTCAGCAGTGTATCAGTCTCCTACAGCTTTTTATTACAACACTGTTTTTTTCCGCAGTGCCTTGTCTAATAATGGTAGTAAAACATATCCCATGTTGCACTATGGAAAGCAATATTTTTAGTAAAGCAATGAGACTCTAATAGAAAAAAAATGACAATAACATCTTTATCTAATGACTCTAAATATTTGCTGGAACTCATGTATCTAAAATATTTGTAATAACTACAACAACAATATTTGACATTGAGTGTTGTTTTTTTCTAGATAATGCTACAAGTTTTACATAAATTATCTCCACTAAGCCTCACAGTACTTCTATGTGGTAAGTAACAATATTATCCCTACTTTAGAGGTGAGGAAAGTGAGGTGCAGGGAGCCCAAGGCCACAGAGCTACTCAGTTGCAGAGCCAGGATTAAAATTTATATTTTTCTCTTTCTATATCTCTTGATTTTAACCACTACTTTGCTAAACTGCTTAATTGTGAATATCAGAAGTGGCAGGGGGTTATTTGTAACTTGAATTTTACTCTATTCAATCCATATTCTTGTGTACAACATTGAATCAAATAAAAGTACTGTTAGTTCTATTTGGCAACGAGACAGACCAGATACTTGGATATGTGGAATGATCTGGTCAGTCAATTCAGTCACAGTGGCCAATCTGGTAATTTGTGGAAAAAAACAGCCTGATGACTTCACAGAAGTTGTACTGTAAGTCTTCATTTGCTTTTGAGTGGTAAATATACTGTCCTAATTGGTCTTTTAGGAAGCAAAATTGCTGGTTTTTTTCTTGCATGAAGTACTTAGACCACCATTTTAAGAGGCATTTGAGGGTGGAAAGGTTGGTAAATTCTATTTCGGGCAGCACTGAAAATAAGTTCTGGCCCAGAAATTTATTTGAAGACAACAATCTTAAATTCAACTTTGAGAACCAGGCACAATATAGATTGTTTTACTTTTACATACTTATCTGAAAAAAATGTTTTACCCTATAATTGTTTAGTGACCTCTGTTTCTGCTGTCTAATCACTTTGTAGTTCTACCAAAATACTCATCCTTGCCCTGTATTTAATTGTCTATGAATTTCTTTATTCTCTCCCATTAGAAGGCAAACTCCATGAAGGCAGGGTAGGGTCACTCTAGTTTATAGTGGTATTCTCTGTAGTTGCCATGGTGTCTTGAACAGAGTCATCGCTCACAACTTTTTGAGTGAATGACTGAGATAGCAAAGACACATTTGCTGCTTGTGAAGCAAAGAGTGTTTTTTTTTTTTTAAAGAGGGAGTTGCTATCCAAAGTGTAGAACATGGAGTATCATGAATAAGAACATGCAGTGATTCTCAACCCTGGATGCACCTTAAGATCACCTAAGAAGCTTTTGAAAATATTTTGAAAAAAAGCCGGGGCCCACACCAAACTGAGACTGAATATCAGGGGGTAATTCAGATTTGGTGAGGTTTGACAACTTATGTTGTTGAGCATACAAATCACCTAGGGAACTTGTTAAAATGTAGATTCTGATTCAGTGGGTTTGGGGTAGAGCCTGAAATTCTGCATTTATTAAAATACTACAGTGATGCCTATGCTACTGATGTGTGAGCTATAGATTATATAGCAAAGAGCTATAGGAGAAGTAACTACAAGGTTTAGACTTCCTTATGTGCCTTGAGGGTCAAGTGATGTTTAGGGTAAGAGAGGTGAGCTGGGTAAATAATTACTTGGTGTAAGAGATTACAAGCATTATCTCATGTCTAAGAAGAGCAGGAGTGGGATGGTATTTATAGCGAGGTGGATTGTTATAGGGGTAGAAAGCATAACATTGGCTTAGGCTCTCTGAGGTATTTTTTGAGTAACCTAAATATCACATTTTCTGTTGCTCAAAAAAAGCATGTGTTCTGGATCTATACTAACTATTCAAGTAAAGATTGGAAAATAATTAAATATTTGGATATTTTAAAATATTAAGATTGAGCATGGATAGAAACAGAGCACAGCGTTTGTTTTTTATGATTTGGGGCCTCAGTAAACATTTGCTGTGAGATGATAATTTGTTTGCTCAAATTCTGACATCTAAAAGAAACAATTTCCTATTCAATATAACATTGGAGGTCCTAGTGAGTGCAATGAGGCAAGAGAAAGATATAAAAGGCATCCAAATAGAAAACAAAGATGTCAAACTGTTACTATTTGCGGATGATATGATTCTCTGCATAGAAAACCCTAAAGACTCCTCAGGAACACTAATGGAAACAATAAGCAAATACAGTAAAATTTCTGGATACAGAATCAATGTTCAAAAATCCAATAGCGTTCCTATACTCTAATAATGAAGTGTCAGAAAAAGAAGTGGAAAAAATAATTCCTTTTGCAATTGCAATGAAAAGAATAAAATATCTAGGAATAAATCTAACGAAACAGGTGAAGGACCTATATGATAAAAACTATAAGATCTTATTAAAAGAAATCAATGAAGATACAAAGAAATAGAAAGGTATTACGTGTTCTTGGGTTGGAAGAATCAACATAGTTAAAATGACCATATTACCTAATGTATTATACAGATTTAATGCAATTCCCATCAAAATCCCATTGGCACTTTTTAAAGAAATAGAACAAAATAACATCAGATTTGTATGGAAGCACAAAAGACCTCAAATTGCCAAAGGCATCCTGAGAAAAAAGAATGAGGCTAGAGGCATCACTCTGCCTGACTTCAAATTATACTACAAAGCGACAGTAATCAAAACAGTATGGTATTGGCAGAAAAACAGACACACGGACCAATGGAACAGAATTGAGACTCCAGAAGTAAAACCATATTTATATGGGCAAATAATTTTCAACAAAAAAGCCAAAAACATACAGTGGAGAATGGAAAATCTCTTCAATAAATGGTGCTGGGAAAAGTGGAAAGCCACCTGCAAAGGAATGAAACTAGACTGTTATTTATCACCGCACACCAAAATTAACTCAAAATGCATTAAGGACCTGAATATAAGACCTGATACAATAAAATGCATAGAAGAGAACATAGGAACTCAAGGACCTTGGACTTAAAGAGGATTTTATGAATTTGACCTCAAAAGTAAGGGAAGTAAAAGCTAAAATAAATGAATGGGACTACATCAATCTAAAAAGTTTCTGCACAGCAAAAGAAGCCGTCCACAAGGTAAAGAGACTACCATCCCAATTGGAGAAGATATTTGCAAGCGACACCTCTGGTAAGGGCCTAATATCTAAAATATACAAAGAACTCATACAACTCAATAACAACAACAATAACAACAACAACGAAAAACAAGCAATCCAATCAAAAAATGGGCAGAGGACCTGTACAGACACTTCTCCCAAGAAGACATACAAATGGCCAACAAATATATAAAAAGATGCTCAACATTGCTAACTATTAGAGAAATGCAAATCAAAACCACATTGAGATACCATCTCACACCTTTTAGAATAGCTATAATCAACAGGACAAGTAGTAACAAATGTTGGAGAGGATGTGGAGAAAAGGAACTCTTGTACACTGCTGGTGAGATGGCAAACTGGTACAGCCACTATGGAAAACAATATGGAGTTTCCTCAAAAAACTAAAAATTGATCTACCATATGATCCAGCATTCCCTCTCCTGGGTATTTACCCCAAAGACTTGAAAACAAACATATATCAGAAAAGATATTTGCACACTGATGTTCATAGCAGTTTTATTCACGGTGGCCAGGACATGGAAGCAACCGAAGTGTCCTATGATAAATGATTGGATAAAGAAGCAGCGGTACATATATACAATGGAATATTACTCAGCCATAAGAAAAGAGGAAATGCTGCCATTTGCGAAAACATGGATGAACTTTGAGATAATCATGCTAAGCGCAATAAGTCAGACAGAAAATGTTGAAAATCACATGATATCACTTATACGTGGGATACAGGCCTATAAGCAACAAACGAACAGGACAAACAGAGATTTATGGACATAGACAATAGACTAGTGGTTACCGGAGGGGACAGGAGAGGGGTACTGGAGAGGTAGATGGGGTAAAAGGGGTCAAATGTGTGGTGACAGAAAGAAATCTAACTATGGGAGGTGAACATACAATGTAAATGTATATATGCCTTACTGTTAAAATTTATAGCCGAAATTTATTGGATTGCATTAACCAACGTCACCATTAAAAAAATTAATATAAATAAATAAATGAATGAATGAATGAAAGAAACAATTCCCTGTATAGGAAACCAAACAGATGATAAGTGTCATTCATTCTTTACTCTAAATTTTATGGGTTACTAGTTTCTTGGAATAATAATTAATTCAGGACAACAGAATCATAAACGATATCTTGGATTCATATTTTTCTCTATGTATAAAACTCTGCAGCATGAACTTCACAGCAGAGAATGAACCCCCAACTGCACGGATATCATATCACTTTCAAATATCAGGTTTTCAAACACTCTCTCTCTCTCATTGGCTTATCGTCTGTGTCTTTGTCATTTTTTCTTTCTTATTATTTACAAGGTCACATATTAGATCACATTCTCGTGCTCTTTTCTGTACTTTGCACGCATACCTTTGTAACTTTGAGTCCTTGTATGAGTCTGTATGTAGGATAAATTCCAATATGGTGGGAAATTGTTAGGTCATTGAGTATATGCAACTTTTAAGGGGATTTTCCTTCTTGGCACTTTTTCTTAGGTAAGCAGACATATTCTGTTCTATTTATAATTATGTAAACTCCCAAATTCTTATGGACAGCATTGCATGGGGTTTGTATAAGACCTTTACTCTCTTTTATAATTTTTAAAAGTTATTATGTATTTAAACATTTTAGTTACTTTCATCATACATATGATTATATGCACTTTTAGTGCAATGTAGAAAAGTGATCATATACATGTTGCCTCTATGCAGTCTTCTTGTCTGTTCTCCTTTAGTCAGCTGACCCTCTTCTGAGGCTTTCATTCTTCTTATTACTGCCTACCCTGGCAGTATTCTCCTTAACTCATCCTAATGTGTCTTTAGATCTGTCTTTACATTTACATTTTAATTACTTTATAATTTACATCATTCTATGTACTTTTTCATTCATTTCATTCTCTTATTTTTCCTTCCTATCCACTTGCTACCACATCTTCCTCCTCCTCTGGTGGCACAAAACCTCTTCTAAGGGCATGATGCCTCTTGCTACTTCAGTCTGTCCTGGGCCCTGCTGCCAGCTAAGCACACTCTTTTTTCATCTACTAGTCCTTGTGTATTGTGCATTTGTTACATGTGTTGCACTATTATGGAACATACGGTAACTTGTTTTAGCAGTTGTCATAGAGTGGAGTACACATGTGAAACGTTTTGTTATATGAGAAGAATTCAGAGTAAGCTAGAACTTTTCTTAGCCCAATTCCATGTCAATCTGTGCTATTGACTCAATTGTTAAATCTATTTTCTCACTGCTCTCTTGCTGAAATAGTTCTCACCTTAGGATGTTTGTTTACATGGGTTTCATATAAATCAATTCAGATTAAGTTAGGATCAGACAAAAGGTAGTTTCAGGAATAAAAAGGAAATCTTCATTAAAACATGCTACCCATACTTGAGAAAATTCATGGACAGGAATACATAATACTTTAAGAATGAACTTTGAAAAGTTAGAGAAAAATATTTACCTTCAGAAATGGTAATGAAAGCCCTAAATGCCCACTGTGATTTGGGACTGCTTTTATAAGCATCATGACATTAAACTTTCTCAAAGTCAGTAGGAAACATAATTTTCAACATTAATTTTCTGCATGACATAGGTGTGTGTGTGTATATAGAGAGACAGAACAAAAAAAAAAGAGAAACTTGCTTAGAGATCATTAGATTATACCATAGGATTTCATTAACGAAGTAAATTTTGGCTAGAGGAATCATTATTTTATATTTCAAAATTAATTATAATGCTTTACAGTCCTAATATGCTGATTTTTGGTTTGTGAGAATTTTTAGTTTCTTTCAACCTGAGCTTGTTAATTTTGGGGAGTTTGATTTTGTTTCATCATTAGTATTTTTATCAAAATAGTGTAAGTGTGTCTTCCTGACCAAGTTATTATTTTTATAAATGGCTCCTGAAAGCAGAATTTTTTCAAGCTACATTTAAATACTGTAAGAACTGACTGAGGAATAGAGCTTAATTGGACTCAACTAAATAGAAATATGAATACAGTTACATGTTCAGAAGCACACTGCTTTTTGAAGATATCTAAGACAAAATAAATTACATTTTAGGAACGTGCAAAAAGATTATTTATTTATTTATTTATTTATTTTTACTTAAAAATTAATTAATTTATTTTTTATGGTGACATTGGTTAACAAAATCCAATAAGTTTCATCTGTACACTTTAACAGTAAGGCATATATATATATTTACACTGTGTGTTTACCTCCCATAGTTAGATTTCTTTCTGTCACCACACATTTGACCCCCTTTACCCCGTCTACCTCATCCCTCTTCCCCCACCCTCTGGTAACCACTAGTCTATAGTCAATGTCCATGAGTCTCTGTTTGTTTGTCCTGTTCATTTGTTGCTTTTAGGTTTATATCCCACATATAAGTGATATCATGTGATTTTCAGCTTTTTGTGTCTGGCTTATTGCACTTGGCATGATTATCTCAAGGTCCATCCATGTCGTCACAAATGGCAGTATTTCATCTCTTCTTATGGCTGAGTAATATTCCATTATATATATGTACCACCGCTTTGGTTGCGTCCATGTCCTGGCCACTGTGAATAATGCTGCTATAAACTTCGATGTAGAAATATCTTTTCGGATATGGGTTTTCAAGAAGATTTTTTTAAATAAATGAATTATTCAAGTCCTATTAGGATGTGCTTCCTAAACATTTGACAATCTACTCTTCCAGTAGAAAAACAACTTTTGATTGATGATGTGCTGTCTGCATGGTCTCAACTCCCCCTTCTTTTTTCATAGCAGTTACTGAGTGAGGGCAGCATGTTATGAGAAATCGCAATAGTGAGGAGGCTAGGAT
This sequence comes from Pteropus medius, assembly GCF_902729225.1. Taxonomy (NCBI): domain Eukaryota; kingdom Metazoa; phylum Chordata; class Mammalia; order Chiroptera; family Pteropodidae; genus Pteropus; species Pteropus medius. The sequence continues at coordinate 276,571 of NW_024353393.1, read as the reverse complement.
ATCAGGAATCTGGGGACAGTGACATCGATAAAGTCATAAGTTGCCTGACAGAAAAGAAGTATAGCTTTATCTTTTCTTGACCCCTGATTCCCTTTCCAAAGAAATAAAATGTTATTGACACCAAAATATCATCACTTTCCTTTTCTTTTTCCACCCTTATTCACACCCAGACAGGAAGAAAGGAATTGGCTCAGCTAGCTTCCCTGCATTACATATGTTCTGTTCTTACTGTGTATTTGTTTGCTTTAGCTTTACTACTCTTTCCTCTTTATATAATGTGTAAACATTATCCATAGAATCTTGGGCAGTAATAAATCAAAACACTCTTTTACCCAAAGATTTTCACAAAAAATTAAAAATAAGAAAGACAATTCTTAATTCTAGTGCAGCAGCTCAGCGCAAATACAGGTGAGCCCAGACTTCGAAATATTTATTTAGAAAAGATACATATAAAAAAGAGGCCTCTGAGCCTTGACTTTCTACTCCCAGGCTGTTTTTTACTACAAGTATGTTATTTATTCATTGGAAGACATTGTAAAGAATCTTAGAACTTTTGGAAGTTATTCAGTTTCAGCTGTGAATAGCAGGATAGTTTAGGAGGGCAGACTCCAAGACAAAATCTCAGGAAAGCCCAGCCTCTCTGTGATTGGTCTCTTGTTCTAGGTTTTGTTTCCTTCCTCCTACTGTGTTACTACTTTCACTTTAATTTGTCAGTACCACCTGATTAGGGACAGAGGACATAGATTTTGAAAATGAATGTATGTCTGAGAGTATTAGTCACATTTTCACGTGAATTAGTTCAATAATATACATTGTTCCTGGTTAACTGACTAGGACCAGCTACTCTGTTTTATTAGGGTAAGTAGAAGAACAGTTGACTTGAACAATACGGATTTGAACTGTGCGTGTCCACTTGTGGATTTTTTCAATAAGTATACACTCAAACCACTGTTCCTGAGTTTCGCATCCATGGATTCAACCAATCACAATTAAAAACAGTATTTTCCCCTGTGGTTGGGAATCTGTGGATGTGGAGGACCAAAAATATGCATTGTTCTAACCCTGCCTTCTTCAAGGGTCAACTGTATATATACCATCTATGTTTCTCAAATGAACTCTGACTAATACAACCATTTAATCACAATCCCTACTGTCCAAGTAAAATCAGGATAGCTCCTAGGGCATGATTCTTCCTGGCCTTTCCTTGACCTTGCCACAAAATTTATAGTGTACAGTGTATTTTTGTTGGTTGTTGTGACAACCCGATGTTGTGGAGTAGAAGAATTCATATTCACCAACTATGCTGCTGGACACCAGCAGATATAAAAGATCATGTTCTCCTGTTAAAGATATAGCCTTATTTTTCCTCAATGGCTAGTCGATTGTTTCAAAATAATTTGATATTCCATCATTTACACACTGATTTTAAATATCATGTTTGATACTACATTCCCAATTCATTAGCATTTATTTTGGACATTCACAACTGTGTCTGTCTCTTTATTCATGGCAAAAACATTTTAATTACTTGAGATTTATAATACATTTGACCATATGTGGTAAAACTCACCATCACCCTTGTGGGTATTATCTTGAGTATTCTCTTGGATATCCATATCCTCATGTGCTTATTTTCTTGTCTTTGATCTTGAAAATCAGCTTAGCTGGTTCCAAAAATATTCTTTCAGTATTTTTATTGAGATGATGTTATATGTATAGATTAAGGATTGATTTTTTTCTACCCATGAATAATAGATAAGATATACATTTAAATTTATTTATATGTATTCAACTATTTTATGTTTCTAGTAAAGTTTTAAATATTTTTCCTTGTGTATTATTTATCATTTTTTCTAGATGTTTTATCTTTTAATTTTTAATTGCCTCCATAGCTATGTTTATATTATCTTTCTAATTCCTTTATATATTTGTTCATTCTTTATATTACACTTGACTAGACTAACAAGAGCTTTATATGTTTTATTGAAATTTTCACAGAACTACCTCTTGTAATGTTTATTTGCCCTTCTGTCCCCTAAATCATAAGTTTCTGATTTAATCTTTACTGATTCTTTTTGTCTGTTTTCCTTGGCTCTGTTTTGTCCTTTGCTAGCTTTTCGAGTTAATATCTAAGTAATATATGTTTTCTTTCTTCATATTTAACAGAAAGAACATTTGTAGCTATAAATTATTATGAGTACTGCTATGGGGATATTCTATACTTTTGATATATTGTTATTTTCTAAATCACTGAATTTCTAAATCATTGGTACTTAGTTTCTAAATCATTTGTATAATTAAAGTAGCTGTTATTTTCTTTTTTGAGCAACAAGTTACTTAGAAGTGCATTTCTTATTTATATAATTCAATTTTCTTGACTTTTTGTTTATTCCTACTTTATTGCATTGTGGTTGGAAAATGTGATCTATATATTTTGTGTTTTGGGGAAATGATCACAGTCTAATTGGTCAGAAGGATGTTGTACTTTTATCGTGTAAAGTACAATGTTCAGTATCTAACTAATAAATCATCTTATTACTGTTCTTATATTATTTATCTTTTAAAATTTTTTGTGCATTTGACAAACACGACTTAAAAATCTGACTACCATTTACTAAATATAGTCAGGCAAATTTCATAAACCTTCCATGCTTTATCATTTAATTGAGCCCAGTTCATGGACTGTTATGAAGGTTATATGGTTTAGTGTACATACAGCATTTTTCATGTTGTTTAGAATATAGTAAGTGCTTTTATCTAGTAACTATTTATTCATATTTTTGCCATGGTCTTGTTTTGATTTTTAACCCAATATGAAGATCTTTGTTTTCTAATTGGTAAATTTAAATCTTTAAGGTTTGTTATTGTTTTAATATTTTGCCTTTCTTTCTTTTTTCTTTCTTTCTTTCTTTCTTTCTTTCTTTCTTTCTTTTCTTTCTTTCAACAACAACAACAACAACTTCTTTCTCCTCCTCCTGCTCCCTCCCTCCCCTCCTCCTCCTTCTTCTTCCTTTATTCAGCCTTCCTTCTTCCTTCCTTCCTTCCTTCCTTCTATTCCTTCCTTTATTCCTTCCTTCCTCCTTCTTTCCTTCCTTCCTTCCTTTCCTCCTTCCTTCCTTTTGCTTTCTTGCTTTCCTTTTTTCTCCTTTCTGAAACTCTTTTTCTTTTTCTATAGTTATCTATATTTTACCATATAGAGCATGCTTTGAAATTTTTTTCAGTTATTTCAAATATATACAGTATGTTCACCTTTAAGCACTATTTAAATATGAAACTTAGGTGTGAGAGTGGACTAGAAGAAGAGTGATGACTAGATGAGCATGAATCAGGGAGATCTCAGACAGAATTAAGCAGTGTTTTAAAATCTCAACCAAGTAAGATTCTCTCAATATGGTAAAAAGATGTGTGCACTTTAAGACAATTGTGTGGTATTTCTGTTGCAAAGGACAGAATATGGTATTTTATGTGAGACTGTGAATTCTTTGGTACAGCCTGGAGTAGACTATTCTCAGCTGGTAAGTCCATTTCACAAAAGCAGCTTTTCTAGTCCCTCCTTGAAATTGCCTGTATGTTTTGAAAAGAACAGTTTCTTTTCCTTCAATTATTTGGGCTTTGGCGTACTTTTTCTAAGGGTTTGTAGGTTTCCTTCCTTTTGAAGAGTTGATGTGAGCAGATAGTTTTAATTTTTTAAAACCACCCTAATAATAATCCTGATGTTTATATGCCACTTAATAATTTGTCTCATTTAATGCTTATGTTAATATCATAAAATAGGAAGGGCAGATGTGATTATTCATATTTTTGGTAAAGAAACAGAGGCTCAGAGAAATAACTTCAACAGTGTTTTTTTTGGGGGGTATAGAAGGATTCATTGGGACTAGAATTTTTCACCACTCTTTACACATGCTATCTTTTAGAAGATCATCATCACTCATCAGTCAGGCAAGACCCTCAAGAAATACTTGACATGATTGAAAATGGTCAGAAACCTAGGCTAGGAATGACAAGACTTTGCTTAATTACTACCTCTATGCTTTTGCTTGAACATTCTCCTATCTTCTCTCCAAGTTCAGGTCATTATCTCTCTCTCTGTGCTGGGCTTAAAATCTATCACCAAGAAATCTCAAATATTGTTAACCTTGGGCTACTCAGAATACTACATTATTGTTCTTACTTTTTCACATATTTCTTTTACATCCAAATTTCCATTGTGAACCATTCTAGGGCAGGTACTATGATTGAAAAGTGTCAAGGGCCAGGCATGCTGAAGTCTCCTAGTTTTACACCATGGCATGGGGAACGTGACAGACTGAAGTAGCTCAGGATATTACTCCTCCATTTCTTAGAATGTGACTTAGATATGCAGTCATTTGACCTTCTGTTGCCTGTTTCACATCTGTAATACATAACAATGAATATTTATTGAAAGCTTACTAGGTGCCAGATGCTTCGTGTATATTCTTTAATCCTTACAATAAATTTGCATGGTAGGTTTTAGTTTTCCTCTTATTACAAACAAGGAAACTAGAATTCAAAAAGTTAAGTGGTTTATTCAAGATTACACAGCAGATGGTAGAGCCTAGAATTTAAGCCAGATCTTTCTGAATTGACATCTCACAATGTTTCCAAAATACCAAATAGTGTCATAATAATACTGACTTCTCAGTGTTATAATTAGGAATGGACAAAACTAGGCTTGCAAACGACTTATTACAATGCTATGTTTATTTCTCTTTTCCTCATCATTGTGCCCTACATCCACAATCCAGTTTTAGGAAACTTTTTAAAGGTACAGCCTGGTGAACAAAAGCTGTCGATGTTCAATTCTGTTTCATTCTTTTGTCTCAATAGAGTTTTCAGCAATAGAATATCATTTGAAAATTACAAGTAGGAAAATAGTTGCCTCTAGAATTAAGATTTTCTTGCCATATTTCATTGATTCTGAAATGCATATTTTTCACATTTTAGCAACTCTGACATCAAGATGGACCTTATAATTATTAGTGTCTTGCAATTATAATTGGCAGTGTTTTCTTCTTTCTTAGTGGTACATAGAATAATAGCGTATCTGAGAATCAATGATTTCTTAGATTCAGTGAAGTATGATATGTACAAGTCAATACATTATTGGCATATGGTATGTTTTCTGGAATATAACCTCTTTATAGAAGTTGTCAAGAAATTATAGAAATAAAATTACATGCAAAATTACTTTATTGATTAGGAAACTGAAACCTAAAAAGGGTGATTTTTTAAAGTTCATTGAACTGTAAGGTGGCAGAGCCAAGACTAGAATATAACTTTCCTAACTAGTATTACACCACAATTTTCTTCCTTGTTTGACCTCTGGAGAAGTTGCGTATTAATTCAGTTGTACTCTCTTTCTCTGACCACTGAGAAATATGTTAATTCTTATTGGTTTTATAGGCACATATACCATATCGACTCTGAATTACAAACATAGGGTGGCTCTCAACATTCTGAGTGGAAGTGTTCTGTTTCTGGTTCTCACAAACAGAAGTCTCTCTTTCTCTTTCTCTGAGCATTGGTGAATTTAATCCTTTCCTGTCCCTACTTATTGTCACTTTTGCATTCGATTTCTCCTATCTCCTGTCTTTGTGTTTGAGTTCAACTCATTACTCACCTTTCATATTATTTCCTACCAAAAAAATAATCCATTTCTAGTCTATCCCAAATGGACACTTACAAAGTTTCTTCATAAATACAAAGTGGTATACATATTTAGCATAACAACAGACAAGAAGACATTAATCATATATATATTTTTAATGTTTCTATTCTTTTCAACCTTCTCAGCACCTGTTTAAAACTTTGAACCTAGCACTTGCTTAGTAAACTCTTGCCGACAAAAAGCTAAGATTACCAGTGGACCTAAGCTACATCTCTCTCTCTCTGCTAAATCAACAGCAAAAAGCAGTACCTAGCATATTGCTTGATATATTCTAGGCACTCAGTAAATAATATTTTTTTTCTCATTTTCTAAGCAACTATATGCACATAATAGTTTATAGCTGTGGACTGAGGCCTTGATATTGACTCCTACCTTATTGAGGCCTCCATAAATTCTTTGTCAGATACTTTATACATACATCAGATTTATGGTTTATCGACTTATAGAATATTAGAATAGAAAGAAATATGAGTAATCATTAAATCCAATGTCCTTATTATATAGGTGAGGGCCCATGTTGTGAGTTTTTATGTTTTGATAAAATTAGGCCATTCCACTTGATTTTCATTATTTAGCAATTAGAAAACCCCTCTCTCCACCAAACCATGAAATTCTCAATGTTTCTGAATTTCTTAACTTCTAAGATATGGCCTGTTTTCCAATCTTAGACTAAATGTCTGGTGCCAGTGTGATATAGAAGAAAGAAAATAGTCTCTGCCTTTAAGAACTGTATAACTCTGAAAAGTTAGGATAATACCACATTTCTTTTGTGGTTGTTATGAACTCACATTCATAACACAAATTATAGTGCTAGCAAGAAATACTGGTTTGCTCCCCATTCCTTTCTTCTCTCAACTCCAGGCTTTTTTGATCTCTAGCTAACTGTTTATCTCTTTTTCTATCCTTGTGTGTTGATCAAAAGCCTTGACTAATGTTGGTTTGGAGCCTTGTTTGGGAATCTATGCTACCCTGCTTTCTACCCGGTCATCACAGAGGGCCAAATGTACTGTGGGTAGAAAGTCTTGAAGTATTGTAAATAAGCGAGGTATGCCAATATGAATGTTGTAATTACGGAGGGTGGGTATGAGACATAAGGATGAAGTAGGAAAGAACAGACTCTTTATAAGAAACATTATTGTAGTCAAGACATAATCACACTCAAAGTCAGTTGTTTACCTATTTTTTCCTTTGTCACTTCACAGATTTGAAACAGCAGTTCTCACTGTGGTCTGAGGAGGTCTAGGGGTCCCTGAGTCCCTTTCAGGGGATCTGCAATGTCTTTCCCTTTCCACTTACATATCTATATAAGGGTGGATTTTCTTCACATACTTTAGCCAGACAACTAATTGAATGCAAAAACAAATACAAAAATCCTCCTGTCATCTATTAAGTCATACATATGAGAGTTGTAAAAATGTGAAAAAATGCCATTCTCCTCACTATTTTTTCTTTTGAAAATATAGTCACTTTTCATAGAAATGTTATTTATGTTAATACATAATAGGTTTATTATTGTTTTTTAAATTGAAAAATAAATATATTTTTAAATCTCACAACTAAAAATTTTAATATTGTAAATATTGATAGCTATAATCCACATAAACAAAAAAGCTATTTGGAATCCTCAATAATTTTTAAGAGTATAAAGAGTTTCTAAGACCAAAGTACTGAGAACTACTTGTTTAGATGAAAGGAATTAGATTACAACATTATAGTTATTTTGTAAATTTTTCTGTATTATAAATCAGAGAATTACTACTCATAGGTCAAAAGCAGGCTTCCTTTTATTCTTGTAAATGAAGTTTTAGTAGAACACAGCATGCTCACTTTTTACGTATTTTCTATGGCTGCTTCAGTGCTACAGTAACAGAGTTGATCTGTTGAGACAAAGACTATATGACTCAAAAAGCTTAAAATATTTACTATCAGCCCCTTATTTTAAAAAGAGTACTGACTCTGCTCTATACTATAGAATATCTCTGTATAATTTTTTAAAGCAAAATGTATTTATTTTCTTTGATTCGTTCTAGTATTCTCCTTACCTATACATATCAAATCAATCCTGATGATAAGTAAAGAGATAGGTGATAAAGCTACATTGCACAAAATCACTCAATAAATATTTACTGAAAATCTACCATGTTCAAGAAACTGTGTCAAGTAGTGGGGCTGTAGTGTTGAAAAAAATAGACATTGATATTATCCTCATAAAGGTGATACTCGAGCTCATTTTTGCTTTATTAATTAAGAATAGATCACTCCTAACTTGAATATACTGTGACTATATGAACCTTTGTCTAGAGTAGAGACAATGACAACTGTTAGAAATATGCAGATTTTTTGATTGATTGTAGCCTTTTGAATGGAGGTCTATCAAATTTCTATTTAGAGAACATATGACATTTGGATCCAGTGGGGATGAGATAGACATGAGTTCTAGGAGGATTTAGCAGTAACTATTTATTAGTTTAACAAAAAAATTTTTAAGAAACCTTTGCATATTAAATACTGTGCTGGTATATGACTCCCATCCTCTTATGTTTATTGAGTAATTAGAATATGTCATACTACGGTTAGAAAAAGGGAGACAGAATTGTTGTTATTGTTGTTATTATTATTATATTGAGATACTATTATCTGAATTCTAGTCCTTCAGTGAACTGTGTAGATGGCCATGGAAAAAGGATTGCTATTTTTTTTTTTTTGCTCAGTGCCCAGAATAACATGACAATGACTTCATTTCATATCTCTTTTCTTGAATTTCAAAGCTGGACTTCAATTACAGGAAAAATCTTATTTACAGAGCAATTTCAATTTAGAAGAGATTCAGCTTATTCAAATCTAAAATTGAGGAGCTGAGAGGTTAAGTGGCTTGCCTAAGATAATACACCTAGTTGTGGAAGACTGGGAACTAGAATTTCAGACATGAGCTCTTTCCTTTGAATCACACTATTTTCTCTCCTTTCCAAGGTGTTTACTCTGAAAGAGACACAAATATTGCATGTAATCTACTGCTTTGTCAGGAGGAAAACTTAAAATTAAAATCCACCAAAGTTGAGATCACGTCTCAGTGGTTAAGAATAATTCTTTGATATTTTAATTCGTGGGAAAAGTAGATTCCCAAAGCAGTGACAAAGAGAGGCAAAAAATAAGCATTACTTTATGGATTGGGATAATTGAGGGGAGGAGGGAGAGGCAGGAGTCAAAAAAATATATGAGCACATGACTGGAAAACCAGCCAGGAGTAACACTGTCTTTTTGTGTTTGTAACTAAAGAACCAATTTAAATTGTGACTCCGGGAAGTACCTTAATGTCTTTAAGCTTCAGGTTTCCTATATGTAAAAATAAAGCTAATAAATATGCCTACCTCATAGGACTGTTATAAGAATTAGAAATGATAATTGCAAAAAACTTAGTTCTTGATATAAAGTAAGCATTCAATTAAAAGCGAATATTATCACCAGTGTGAATTAATTTTGTTGTGATTACATTTAATGATCCAAATATAATTGGGTTTATACATAAAGATAGTGGCCTGGCAACTCTGATACTCCAAGATAGTCTGCATCTTCTTTTTTCAAATGGCAAGGAGTTTCACACCTCCATGAAGGTGTTGCAAGGAACCCTGGGGAAAAGGTACACTGACAAATTGATTCAGTGATATGATCCCATTGACAAATGGTTATAAACTCATAAATTGGCCTTTTGGCTTTTATGTAAAAAAGGAATAATAAATTATAAAGGAATTTATAAGTAAGTAGTATATCATCTCCATGCTTTTTATTGGAAGAATACATCATTACAATCTTATTCTTTTTGCCTTATAGAGTAAGCATTTTTATTTGTGCTACAGGTCACAGACAAAATCTGGTTATAGGTTGGGGAGGGGAATGTTGGAGCAGTCTTTTTTTATATAAAATTATTTTTTTATTAAAGTATAGTTGACATACCTTATTATATTAGTTTCAGTTGTACAACATATTAATTCAACATTTATATACCTTACAATGTGATCTCCATGGTAAGTCTAGTAACTATGTGTCACCTTATAAAGTCACGATATCAGTGACTACATTTTCTGTGCTACACATTTCAACCCCATGACTATTTATTTTATAACTGGAAGTTTTTATTAGAGACTAGGATTTCTTGCTGAACTCATACTTCAAGATCTGTATATAAGACCTGCTCTGCTAAGCAATCACTTACCCTAACAAAATCAATGAAGAGGCTTCCAGAAACACATTTATGGTGACCCCCTAATAATTTGATGACTAGGAAAATAATCCAATTGATATTCTAACAAACATTTATTGAGTATCTACTAAATGTTTGGCACTGTGCTGAGCAGTGGAGAATCAGACTCAGCTGTTGTCCTTAAAGCAGTCCATTAATTTATTCATTCAAAAAATATTGTAGGTGTGTTGATTACCTTCTATGTGCTACGTGCAGGACATTTAATAGTGAAAAAGGTGAATCTTGTTCAGCCCTTATAAAGAAGTTGCAATCTAATGGGAAAGACACATTTAGTCGAACAAATGTGTAGTGGTGCACACTACAAGGAAAGAGTGCTTTGCTATCCTGAGAGCACATACGAGGGGAATCCAACCTAATTTATGAAGGCTTCCCTGAGAAACTGACTTTTGCCTTAAGATTTGATGGATGGGTAAGCGTTAACTAGATATAAGAAAGAAAGGGCCTCATGTGATAGGCAGAGGCAGCATGTGCAAAGACAGTGTAGCAAAATGAACTATAGCTGATTTGAAGAGCTAAAGGGTCAATATGGGTGAAAATCAGATATCAATGGAGAACACGCTATAAAATTAGGCCAGAAAGGTGGGCACAAATGGGGTCATACAGGTTCTTGTAGGCCACGGAAAAGAGTTTGGATTTTGTTTTATAAGCACAGAAAGAAGACATGTAAGAGTTTTAAGCCACAAAGCTGCATGATATGATTTTTTATTTTAAAATAATAATTTTAGATCACAAATATAGGTTGCTCTCTTTGTGGGCTAATGTGCAAAGAGGAACACCAGGTAGGGGCCTACACAGTTCAGACAATAAATGATAGTGATCTTAATGAGGATGGTAGCAATGGAGGTGGAAAGTGAGGGATCAGTGCTGTTCTTTCCAAATCTTACCGAGTTTTCTCATCAAGGAATCCTCTATTAAGCCCACCTGGCTTAGTAATTCCCCCAACCTGAGGAGGTGTTCCTGCTTCCTGACATTACTGTGTCTGTGATACCTCAGTAATATTTTCTGCCTTTTCAGTACTCTGATGCACCTTTTTACATTAAATTGTCTTCTGACAGATTCATCGATTAAATACAATAAAATTTGCTTTGAATTTGAACAAAGTACTCAAAAATGTAATCAAGTATGTTAGGACCAGTAGTTTTAAAGTCATTATAGATGCTCCGATTCCGCTAACTGTAATTTAAGAAAAAGAAGATTTAAAATTCAAAATGGCAAAATCAGGTCTGATATTCAAATTTTAGAGCTGGTAGAAGAAAAAGAAATTTCATCCAATTCTTACTACTCTCCATGTATTTTTTAAAGTGAGAAAAAAACAGAAATCCAGAGATGTTAATTGATTTGTCAAAGATCACAGAGGTGCACAGTTAGCAGAGGCAGTTCAATCACAAATTTTCTTCCTTGAAACTGAGAATGAACATGCTAGCATACTTAAACTATATTTTATAACTTGAGAACATCATGATTTTCAGTACAATATACTGATTGTATACATTAACACGTTCTAAAAATGTAGTTTATGTTGAAATATAAAATATTGAGAAATAGAAAATCTCTAGTAAGGGAGAGACTAAAAGGGAAAAACAAGAATGAGACATAAAATGGAGCTAGGGATGAGTTTAATAAAAATAATGCACACTTCAGCATCCTTACATGCTGGCTGTGGGTGAATTGAAGCTTTGACCCTAAGCTTTCTAAGTACTTTCTCAAGGAAAATCTCAACTGGATCAGCTACATCAGTGGTTCTCAACTCTGGCTGTGCATTAGAATCACTTGGAGAGACCTAAAATGTTGATTACCAGGCCAAATTAGACAGGGTGTATCAGAATCTTTGGGGTTGTATCCAAATTTCAAGATTAAAAAAATTCTCCTCAAGTAGTTCTAATGTGTAGCCAGGGTTGGAAGCCATTGAGATATTTAGTCCACAGTGATCCACCATCACCTACTTGTAAAACAAAAATAAACAAGCAAAATCTAACTTATATTCCTTGAAGAAACACCCCTATTCCTAATATCTTCTTAAAAAGAAACTAAGTAATGAAAGGGGGAAAAAAAGCAAAAAACAAAAGCAAACAAATTTTAAAAATCAATGCCTTTACAAAAACACACATAAACCTTCATATATATGTTTATCTCTACTTAGCTTTTAACAGAGGTTGAGTGGTAGGTTTTTTAAATTACCAATTAAATAGATCTTTAAACGACAGTTTAGTGTTGGCATTCTGTTGTGAAATTTGGCAGCCAAAGAACATGTGCCTAATAAAAAGCCCATCATCAGAACCTGGCCTTAATTGTGTTTTTCCTCTTGGTTGGCGATGGATTTTCTCTGGGCCACCCACATTCAGAACCTGCTATGGCTAATGATACATATTTGTAAGACAGAGCACCCTGGGCTAATGATACATATTTGTAAGACAGAGCACCCTAGCCTGTGAATCCAAGGAAAACTAACTATATATAACAGTTGAAGGCATGACCTTTGAAATCAGACAAATCAGGGCTCAAATCCTGATTTCTTATTTACTATCCATTTACCTTGGACAAGTTATTTAACTTTTCAGATTCTTAGTTTCCTTTTATTTAAAATGTTGGTAATAATAGAACCTACCCCATAGGTTGTTGTAAGGACCAAATAAGATAATGTATATTATTTTTGCTGTCATATAACATATGCTCAATTATTATCAACAATTTACGGAATTATTTTTTGGTTAGGCAAAAATCAAATCCAGTTAGCCCACTCTAACTAGTTGAGCTAACCACATGGTTATGTGAGCATTCTGGCCAAAGTCCTATTGTCTTAGAGTGGAAACTCCTCCAAAGACAGCTACCCCAATCTTATATTTTAAAGTCAGCAAAACTCATCAAGTATCCCATTTTGAATAGTATTTTTTTCACCATAATGGCCGATTTTTAAATCAATTCATTCATGATCTTCTATTTTGTTCCAGTCTTTTCCTGACTCCCAAGCCATTTTTTTGAGTTCTCAATCTTTTGGACATACTAATCTTGAATGCTTCTAATTCAGTCTCAGAACTCTTGAAGAGCTCTGGCTCATATTCACTCTATGATTCTTTCTATTCCTGGATATTTCAAGTAAGATACCCTGATCCGACTCCAGCCTTTCTAACTGAAACCACAGTACAATCCCTCTAAGCTAGTGCTCTAGCGGGCCCATTACAGATGGCCCACAATATCTTTCTTCAAGGGAGGGTTAAAACTGAAGCAAGGTGAGTAGCTGGAATATATGAGAATATTAATCTTGAACATGTTATAAGAATAAAAATAGTCTCATCTTATTTCACTGGATATGTTTTCTAATAGTATGTTACGTAGGCAGTTCAGATGTTAATTTATTTGGACTGAACTTTAAATAAATCAGTGCTGCTAAGTCATCTGTTGATCTAAAATAAAGCTTGAAAGAGCCTTGTATTTGCCTAAGGAGTGAAACACATTTTTTTTCCCCAAGCAATCACTGAGATTACATTTTAATGGCCAGCATTATCTCAGTAAGTCTGTTTAATTTGAAACCACAATATAATATTTGACCACGTATAAATAAGTGAGGTAAAGCTGTTTCTTTCCTGCTCTAGTGTTTGCCACACTGCCACTTCAAAATGGTTTAGGGTTACCATTTATTGAGATTCTACTATATATTGGCTACTGTTTGTGGTACTTTGCATATTTCTTTTGAAATCATCACAACAATTTTATCAGATGGATTTATCGCCCCCCATTTTTATGCAGAGGAAACAGTGTGGCTCAGAGAAGTCATGCATATTTTCCGAGGTCACATATACAGGAAATTGCTCAAGTCTCCGTAAGTACATGTTACTGTGCTCTTAGTCACTACACTGCACCATCTCTCAATGCTTGAGGATTTCTCATACTGAATGAGGGACTATACAAAGTAGTCACAACTTCTATCTCTAGCGAAGGCATATGTATTTCTAGTTGAAATGAGTTTTTGACAAGATCCACTTTAAATAATATTTTTGCTTCATTTTAGAGTTACCACTGCTATGAAAAATAAAACAGGCTTCCAAGACACAAAGGACCTAATATAGACTTTCTATATTAACTCTCAAATTAGCCTCAGAGAGGTCAACTTGTAATATAATAGGCAGGGATGAATGGCTCTTTGAAATCTGCTTAGCAAATGTAGAAATGCTTATTTACTGCCTGAATGTTCCTCCATGTGTTTGCATCTGTGTCCAGATTCAGTCTTGGTTTGGGGGTTATTTTAGGCACATATGAAAACAGTAACCCAGTTCATAAACTTGAGGATATAGCAATCTCAAAAATTACCATATATGTGCAGTGTTGTTACCAGGATGAGGGAGCTAGGAAAGTGTTGAACTAGTGTGTCTCAAGTATGACATCTCTCCAGAATTCTTATGCAGTCTTATAAGCATTTTTCTAGAAGCACATGAGCTGTCCTGGTGGTACTTATGTCAAATCAGATTAGGAAAATAGAGAACGATTTGCTAGCATTATACGCTAAAACTTTATTAAAGAAAATTCCTAATGAACAGAAAAAAGATGTCGAAATCTTGCCTGGAATAGGTTTTTGTTTTTAATCTAGAAAAACTGAAAGAAATGCTTCTAAGAAACTAAACCCTCAAAATCAAGATATGTCTTAAAAAGTTTTTAAAAATACATATAAAACGATATAAAATGTCATGAGTCTAAAAAGGGCAAATAAAAAATAGTTCTCATCCAATGTTCCTAGTAAAGACAGTTTTTTATTATAATGTCAGAAATTCAATTTCACTGGGAATTTCATCTCTGGAATGAAACTTGCAGACCAAATAAAATGAGCCAGTGCCAACTACTACCTGTTATTCTGAACTAATATGTAGTAAAATAGGTTTAATACAAAAAAATAAACATGTCAATGTCTATATCATATTTTCTATTACTTTTCCCTCTGTTTTGAGAAATATTTTGCATACCTCTTATCTGGCCAAGATAATTGGGTATTTTAGAACAGAGGAAAACACACTGGTGCTGGAAACTATTGTGAGACATTGACTCTAATCATTTTTTACTAAATATAGTTAAATCTCTGAAGTTAGGAAATTAGTTTTTCTTTTCTTTTTTTTTCACTCTCTCTTTGGAATTTATTTTTAGCAAAGATCACCATGAATATGTTAAAAAAAAATCTGGCTCGATCCCACAGAAAGCACTGGGTACAGAAAACCCTAGATTATGGAAAGTTTTTCTATGGTTTGTGCTTGAGAACACCCACTATTTCCACCTTTTCTTGTTTTACCCTTTCTCTGTCTTTCACAGGAAAGTGGCTTCAGAATCCATCTCCCTGGAATGCCCTGTGGTTGTTGTTCTTGATTCATCAAAGGCTTATGTTACTGTTCTTGGTAAGCAGCTAGAGATTCTGGGCTCAAAAAGGAAAAAATGAGGCTGGAGGCTGCCAAGGTATGAAGCAGGACAGGTCATGTGGACCTATCATTTTAAAAAAATTGGGACATAATTGACATTTAATACATTACGTTAGTTTCAAAGGTGTACAACATAATGATTCCAAATTTGTACACATTACAAAGGAATCAACACAGTAATTCTAGTTAACATCAATCTCCATACATAGTTAAAATTTTTTTCTTCTTGTGGTGAAGACTTTTAAGATCTACTCTTAGCAACTTTCAAATATGCAATAAAGTATTATTAACTAGTCACTGTTTTTGTGTATTTAATACCTGGCAGTTTGTATCTTTGGTCTTCTTTCACTCATTTCATCCACTCCCACTCCCGACCTCCTCTGGCAACCACAAATCTGTATCTCTGAGGTTGTTTTTCTCTTGTTTGTTTGTTTTGTGTTTTAGATTCCACATATAAGTGAGACCACATGGGGGATGGACTTTCTTTCTTTCTTTCTTTCTTTCTTTCTTTCTTTCTTTCTTTCTTTCTTTCTTTCTTTCTTT
The DNA here is from genome assembly GCF_902729225.1 of Pteropus medius. Taxonomy (NCBI): domain Eukaryota; kingdom Metazoa; phylum Chordata; class Mammalia; order Chiroptera; family Pteropodidae; genus Pteropus; species Pteropus medius. The sequence goes on along the minus strand of NW_024353393.1, from coordinate 260,682 downwards.
CTTTCTTTCTTTCTTTCTTTCTTCTTTACTTCTTTCTTTTTCTTTCTTTCTTTTCTTTCTTTTGATTTCAACCAACACAAATTTATTATCTTACAATTTGGAGATCAAAAGTCCTAAAATAATGTGTTAGCAGGTCTGTGTTTCTTCTGACATTCTGGGAGAAAACCCATTTCCTTGCCTTTTCTAGCTTATATAGACCACCTGCATTCTCAGCTTGTCGTCCCTTTTGGAGAAGGCTCCATCCATCTTCAAAACCAGCAACAGAGCATCTTCTAATCTCTCTCTGCTTCTGTCATCACATTGTCTTTTTCTCATTCTGACCCTCATGATTCCCTTTTATAAGGACACTTTTGATTGCATTGGACCCAACTGAATAATCCAGAATAATCTCTCATCTCAAAATTCTTAACTTAATCACATTTGCAGTCTCTTTTACCATGTGAAGTTACAGTAAATATTTACAAATTCTAGGGATTAGGATGTGGGAATCTGTGGCAGGACCTTGTTCAGCTTACCACAAAGTGTTTAGTTTTTGTGTGTGTGTGTGTGTGTGACAGTCTTGAAAATTCTTTGTATACTCTAGATTCACTACAGAAATGGGATCTGCAAATATTTTCTCCCAGTCTGTGTCTTGTCTTTTCATTTTCTTAATGGTGTCTTTTGAGAAATAGGGGTTGTTAATTTTGAAGAATTCCACTTCATTAATTCGGGGGGTGATTTTCTTAAAAAACAATTTATAGCAGGTTCAACACTGTTCCTTTAATAACATCACTTCTCTCACTTGTGTTTTGTTGCTCTTTTTGTGCTAAAAACACACAACAAAATTTATTTTCTTAAGTGTAAACTAGTGTTAACTATTTACACATTGTTGGGCAAACAGATTTCTTAGAACTTGTTTTCTTGCAAAACAGAAACTATATCCATTGAACAGCAACTTCCCATTTCCACCCCTTTCCTCCAGGCTCTGGCAACCACCATTCTGCCTTTTGTTTCTAAGAGGTCGACTACTTTAGATATATCAGTGGAATCATGCAGTATTTGCGTTTTTGTGACTGGCGTATTTCGCTTAGCTTAATGTCCTCAAGAATCATCCATGTTGTAGCATAAGACAGGATTTCTTTCTTTTTAAAGGTTGAATAATGTTTCATTGTGTGTGTACATATATATCATATTTTTTATCCATTTATCTGTCCATGGAGATTTGGGTTGCTTTCACCTTTGGCTATTGTGGATCATGCTGCAATGAACATAAGGATGCAAATATATCTTTAAGACCCTGTTTTCAATTATTTTCTGTTATATACCCAGAAATGGTACTGCTGGATCATATAGTAGTTTCCTGCTCTCCTCATGACAATTTTTTTTTCTGAATCCATTTCTGTCTGTGATGTGCTGTAGTGACTATCCATTCCTTGATCTGTGTTTCCCATCTGATTCCAGATCTTCTTAATATCGAGGTCTCTTTATAGCCCTTTCTTTCAATTCTGGATCTTCCTGATGATGCCATGGATTTTGTGGAAAAATATATTAGTTGCCAACCTATGCCATCTTTAGAAACCAGCTACCTGTTATATACCTATCACACATGAATTTCTATTTATTTTCTTTTTCTTTGTGTATCCCCTGCAATAATAGGTTCCAATATACATGCTTCCTGCTGAATAAAGAACTTCCTCCTATTGGTCATAAAACCACCTTGTTCAGGTTATAAGGAGTGTTCCCTAGATCTAGTGTTGCTGGGGTTACAGTTTTAATCTACAGATCTAATGATGCTGGGGTTACAGTTTTTATCTGTTTACATTAACTTCACACTGCCACCACTCAAATCCTATTCTGTTGTCATAGACACCATTGGTACCTTAAGTCACAAAGGGTCACAATGGGAAATTCTTCTCACTGCCCTCAAATTATCCATCCTAATTAGCCCCTCAAATCTGAAGCCAAGTATTCAAAGCTCTGCACAATAGAATCCCCATCTATTCTCTGAGCTCATTTTTTATTACTCCCTTACATGTGTACCTTTATTTCCAGCCAAATAAAGTTATTTCCTTTTCCTCAATCATGCCTCATTTGTTTTTGAACTACAAGCCTTTGCCATTTGTTCTGCCTGGATCACCTATCATCTATTAAACTTTGAGTTTTGGAAAGCTCCTGATCTTCAAACTTTGCTCAAAGCTTTACTGGGGATACTGACTTGATTCCCTTGCAAACATCTTCCTTTACTCCTTACCAGATAGCCTCCACTGTATCCTATATGATGTATTGGTCTTCCCATAACCATCCAATGCATATATCAGCTGCTGTGACTTTGTGAATGATGTTTCCTGTGTTGGAACTTTGTGGGGGAACTGAAGAATGCCCATCAACAGTTATAATTTATTTTTTAAAGAGGTTTTTCGGCATTCAGAAGAAACTTGTAGTTTAGGATTAGGATTAGAATTAGGATTAGGCAGATAACCTTGAACTATGGGGAAGATTTTAATAGGCAGGTATGGGTAGAATCCTTTGTAAGAGAGGACTACATTGAGCCTAGCTGAAAGCTTTTCTGCTAAGATCAGAAATAAGACAAGACTGACCTCTCCCATCACTCTTATTTAGCATAATAATACCAGTACTAGCCAGAGAAATTAGGAAAAAGAAAGAAATAAAAGGCATCCAAATTAGAAAAGTAGAAGTAAAATTATCTCTCCAAACAATATGAGATATATATATATATATATATATATATATATATATATATATATATATTACACACACATACATAATTCTAAAGACTCTATCAGAAACTGTTAGAACAAATAAATGTATTCAGTAAAGTTGCAGAATATAAAATCAACATACAAATATCAGTTGCATTTTTATACCCTATCCATAAACTATCTGAAAAAAGAAGTAAAGAAAACAATCACATTTACCATTACATCAAAAAGAATAAAATTCTTAAGAATAAATTTAACCAAGGAGATGAAAAAATGTACACTGAAATCTATAAAACTTTGATAAAGAAATTGAAGAAGACACAAATAAATGTAAAGATATCTCATGCTAATGAATCAGAAGAATTGATATTGTTAAAATGTCCATACTACCCAAAGCCATCTATATATTTAGTGCAATCTCTATTAACATTCCAATGACATTTTTCACAGAAATAAAAAAAATCCCATAATTCATATGAAATCAGAAAACATCTCGAACATCTCAACGAATCCCGAGAAAGAAGAACAAAGCTGGAGACATTATACTTCTTTATGATAAACTTTATTACAAATTTATAGTAATTCAAAAAAATAGTGTACTGGCTAAAAAATGGATGCATAACCAATGGAATAGAATCGAGAGCCCAGAAATAAAACATGCATATACAATCAACTAATATTTAGTAGTTAGACTACTCAATGGGAAAAAAAGATAGTTTTAAACAAATGGTGCTAGGAAAACTGGATAGTCACATGAAAAAGAGTAAGCTGAACCCCTATCTTTCTCCATTTATAAAAATTAACTTGAAACAAAGACTTAAATACATGACCTGAAATTGTAAAACTACTGGAAAAGGCTCTTTGACATTGGTTTTGGCAATGCTTTTTTTAGATATGACACCAAAAGCACAAGCAACAAAAGTAGAAATAAATAAATGGCAGCACATCACACTAAAAAGATTATACACAGCAAAGGAAGCAATCAGCAAAATGAAAAGGTGACTTATGGAATGGGACAAAATATTTGCAAACCTACTCTCTGATATATGATTAAAATCCAAAATATACAAAGAAGTACAACTTAATAGCAAAAAACCCACAAAAGTCTGATTAAAAATGGGCAAAAGACTTGAATAGACAATTTTCTTAAGAAGATATACAAATGGCCAACAAGTACTTCAAAAGATGCTCAACATCGCTAATCATCAGGGAAATGCAAATAAAACTACAATAAAATATCACCTCTCTCTTCTAGGTATTTACCCTCCAAACCTGAAAACATTTATCTGCAAAGATATAACCACTCCAATGTTCATAGCAGCATTATTCATGGTGGCCAGAACATGGAAGCAACTGAAGTGTCCTTTGATAGATGATTGGATAAAGAAGCTGTAGTACATATATACAATGGTACATTTATACAGCCATAAGAAGAGATGAAATGCTGCCACTTGTGACAACATGGATGGATCTTGAGATTATCATGCTAAACAAAATAAGTCAGACAGAAAAAAATTGAGAACCACATGATTTCACTCATATGTGGGATATAACACTGAAAGCAACAAACAAACATGACAAACAGAGACACATGGACATGGACATTGGATTAAGTGGTTACTAGAGGGAAGGGGGGAGGGGAATGATAGATAGGGGTAGAAGGAGTCAAATATTTGGTGATGGAAGGAAATTTAACTGGGTGGTGAATACACAATGCAATATGTATATGACGTATTGCTGAATTGTATACTTGAAACCTATTTCATTTTATTAACCAATGTTACCCCAATAATTTTAATAAAAAATAATGGTAAAAAATTATCACCTCATATCTGCTAGAACAGGGGTCCCCAACCCTTGAGCTGCAGACCGGTACCAGTCCGTGTCCTGTTAGGAACTGAGCCACCATACAGCAGGATGTGAGCATGGTCAAGTGAGTAAATCTTCAACTGTATTTGCAGCTACTCCCCATTACTGCTTCAGCTGTATTTGCAGCCACTCTACATCACTGCTTCAGCTCCACCTCAGATCATCAGGCATTAGATTCTCATAGGAGCACTGGTCCCTGGTGCCAAAAAAGTTGGAGATCACTGTACTAGAATGTCTATCATCAAGAAAACAAAAGATAACAAGTGTTAGTGAAAATGTGGAGATAAGGGAACACTTGTACACTGTCGATGGAAATGGAAATTGGTATAACCACTATAAAAACAGTGTGGAGGTTATTTATGATAGTCACGTCTTGGAAATAAGAGTGTCTATTATCAGATGAATAAATAAAGAAAATGTAATTGATTATATATAATATATAATTATATATATAATATATTATATATATAATATATAATTATATATAATATATTATATATATAATATATTTCTAATATATAATATATATTATATATTACACACATGCACAATGGAATATTATTTAGGTATAAAAAAGAAGAAAATCCTGCCATTTGTGACAACATGTATGGCCTTGAGGGCATTATGCTAAGTGAAATAAGACAGAGAAAGACAAATACTCTATGTTCTCATTTATATGTGGAGAAATTTGCAATCAAATGATGAAAGAAAAACAAATTTTCATCTTCATCTACATGAAGGCAAGTTGATATTTTAGATTGATTCTAAATAAACTCATGTGTGTTTGTGTGTGTGTGTGTGTAGGGAGGTGCTTTTAAAGTCCACATCTCATTCAAACTATACAGCCGACCAATGAGTTTCTTTTAGTATAAATCCAAAAGCATACAGTGTAGAAGAAATATGTGGCAGGCCCATAATTCAAGAGGACTGTTTCTACAAGCCACATGAGAGAAATTTTTCTTCTCACCTTGAGGTCACACCTTGGCCTTCTGAACTAATTGTTGCAAAATGGAGACCCTCTGACTCAGCTTTGCTATCTGAGGGCTCAGATACCCAGATGTTGACAAGTTCCAAAGCTGAGTACAGAATGAGAGAATAGAAATAACAGAAAGATGGAGAGTAAGTGATAGGTAATATGGTGTTAAAGCCACAAAGATTTACATATACCAATGCAGGACATGACAAATGGACCACCTATCTGAGTCAGTGTTTTAACTATTGTTAATAATGGGACAAGTTCAACTTGAAAATGGTCACATTGGTATGCATCCACACATGCTGTCAGTCCTTTTAATGTGGAAGTGTCATATTTCTGTGTATTTCAATTACCCTGACAGGTGGTGGTTATTAAAGCAGGAACTCCATTTATGCCATAGAGTGATCTCATTTGCAGAAGGATGTTTAGTTTGCATGGAGATCCTTACAGTGACTGAGATCTAGTTATCTTCTGTCTAAAATGTGAACCGAGCATATTAAGCTTCTTGTCTCTGAATGTCTACAGGGGTCAACCTGTTACAGTAAGTGGTCAATTTGCTTCTGTTTTGTTCTGACCCATGTAACCAGCCAAGGTGATGAAAAACATTTTAATGAACTTGGGAAATCTTGTGCTAGTGGCTGGGGGATAAAAAGCCTTATTCCAAATTTCCTACAAGCATTAGAAAGCTACAGATATTTTTTAAACAGTAACCTCTGACCCCCCACTGTGAGAAGGAAACAAGCTCATCTCTTAACAGCCATCCTGACTGCAGTGAAAAGCATTTCCACCATTACTTAAGGCCTGTCCATAATCAGCTATATAAATCAAAAGTAATAGAAAGGTCTTTGCACTGATAAGGTCTTAGAACTGATAAGCCAAACACAACACTGGCATAAGTGAATATAGTAGCTAGGTATAGATAGACAAAAATATTAATATTTACCTACATTCAATAAAGTAAGTACAAGGAGGAAAAAAATGGCGTAGATGATTGAGGCTTTGTTCATCCTTCTGGCAACGAAATCAAAGTTGTGACAGACACAAGGAGCAAACAGCAAGGAAAATCACCTGGGATCTAGACGAACAAGTCATACAACTAGGGAGAGAACCAAGAAATCACCCTGCAACTGCAGAAGGTAGGACAGGGTGAGGGTGTGAGCCTGCCCGTCCCTAGCGGCTGAGTGGGACAGAGACTAAGGCAGCTGCAGATGCCTTTTAAAGGGGCTTTGTCTGTGACTGGACTTTCACAGTGATGGACTTGCTCTCTCTGAGTACCAGTGCCTGGTCGGCTGCACAGGACACACCAGGGATATACAGGGGGACACTGAGTTGTAGGATTGAGAGCCTTGGAGAGACTCACTCTGTACAGAAGTGCTGGCGGTATCCACTATTCCTCTGTTGATCCCTACCCCACCTAGTGCATGGAAACAGTAACGCCATAGCGGAGATGTCATCAAACTGGATAACAGAGGTAGCTCTGCCCAGAGGACTCCCTGAAACCTCACCTCTCTCAACATGCAGTCCCATCCAAGGCATATCCAGGTGTGTCCTCGCTTAGTCAGGACACACTGGTGGCAGCTTGCCTCAGTTTCTGGTGTGGCTTTTTGAGGCAATTATAAGTGCAGCATCTGTGGATTGCTTGCTGAATCTTAACAGATGGCCCCAGAGGAGCACAGGCTGGGGCTAAACTTGACCTGCAGCTGGACTCCTCTCAGGACTGTGCCACTGGACACCTTCTACACAAAGCCGTGCTAATAAGATTGGGAGATTTAAGAGCTTTGCTTAGTAAATAGAAACAGACACAGAAAGGTAGCCAAAGTGGAAAGACAAAGATGCAGAAACCATATGAGAGAACAGAACAGAGATCCAGAAATAATGGAGTTAAGCTATATAACAGATGCAGAATTAAAAAACACTGGTTATAAAGATGCTCAAAAAACTTAGGAGATGTATTGATGAATTCAGTGAGAAATTTAACAAAGAGATAAAAAAAACCATAAAAATGAAAATGGAAATTATAAAAGGGAACCAGTCAGAAATGAAGAACACATTATCTGAGATGAGAAGTATATTAAATGGAATAAACAGAGTGAATAAAGAAGATCAAATGACCTATATAGAGGATAGGAAAGCCAAGGACACTCAATCAGAATGGCAAGAAAAAAAAAAGACAAGACTATAATAATAATTTAAGAAGTCTATGGGACACTATTAAATGTAAAAATATCCATGTCATAGGGGTACCTGAAGGAAAACAAGAAGTTGAAGAGATATTTGAAGAAATAATGATGGAAAACTTCTCTAACCTTGTGAAGGAAATATACATACAACCCCAGGAAGCTCAGAGAATTCCAAAAACCAAGAACCCAAAGAGGCCCTCACCAAGACACATCATAATTAAAATGCCAAAGGTTAAAGACAAAGAGAGAATCTTAAAAGCAGCAAGAGAAAAGCAGTTAGTTACCTACAAG